>NW_025958478.1:0-40254 GCF_023159225.1 Perognathus longimembris pacificus | reverse complement strand
CTGTTTACCTTTGCTCCTGCGCGCACAGCCCTTCTCTCCACATTTATGTGTTTGTTTGTTTGTCTATCTAATCTTTTGGGTTTTATTTCTAATGAGGTCGACCAGTTGTCTATTTATTATTTTTTTTACTACGCATCAAGCTGCGCTGCTTGTCTTTGCTCCTGTGTGCTCGCGCACTCTCGCCTTTTCCACTTATTTTTATTTTTGATTTATTTTTGATTTATTTTGTCAATTTTAAAAAAAAATACGCATCGTGCTGTGCTGTTTGTGTTTGCTTGAGTGCATTCGCGCGCTCTCGCTTTCTCCACTTTACAATTTTTTTGTTATTATTTATCTATTCCTGAGAGTTTATCTTATTTTTTATTTGTTTATTTAAATGAAGTCGACCAGTTGCCTGCCCTTCCTTCCATTATCCGTCACAGAGACAAACTGATCAAAGTTCTGAGGTCGACCTTGTAAAGATAAGGATTCAGGTCTGTCTGCTGTTTACCTTTGCTCCTGCGCGCACTGCCCTTCTCTCCACATTTATGTGTTTGTTTGTTTGTCTATCTAATCTTTTGGGTTTTTATTTCTAATGAGTTCGACCAGTTGTCTATTTATTATTTTTATTTACTACGCATCAAGCTGCGCTGCTTGTGTTTGCTCCTGTGTGCTCGCACACTCTCGCCTTTTCCACTTATTTTTGATTTACTTTTTATTTATTCTGTCAATTTTAAACAAAATATACGCATCGTGCTGTGCTGTTTGTGTTTGCTTGAGTGCATTCGCGCGCTCTCGCTTTCTCCACTTTACAATTTTTTTGTTATTATTTATCTATTCCTGAGAGTTTATCTTATTTTTTATTTGTTTATTTAAATGAAGTCGACCAGTTGCCTGCCCCTTCCTTCCATTATCCGTCACCGAGACAAACTGAACAAAGTTCTGAGGTCGACCTTGTAAAGATAAAGATTCAGGTCTGTCTGCTGTATACCTTTGCTCCTGCGCGCACTGCCCTTCTCTCCACATTTATGTGTTTGTTTGTTTGTCTATCTAATCTTTTGGGTTTTTATTTCTAATGAGGTCGACCAGTTGTCTATTTATTATTTTTTTTACTACGCATCAAGCTGCGCTGCTTGTCTTTGCTCCTGTGTGCTCGCGCACTCTCGCCTTTTCCACTCATTTTTATTTTTGATTTATTTTTGATTTATTTTGTCAATTAAAAAATAAATACGCATCGTGCTGTGCTGTTTGTGTGTTTGCTTGAGTGCATTCGCGCGCTCTCGCTTTCTCCACTTTACAATATTTTTGTTATTATTTATCTATTCCTGAGAGTTTATCTTATTTTTTATTTGTTTATTTAAATGAAGTCGACCAGTTGCCTGCCCTTCCTTCCATTATCCGTCACCGAGACAAACTGAACAAAGTTCTGAGGTCGACCTTGTAAAGATAAGGATTCAGGTCTGTCTGCTGTTTACCTTTGCTCCTGCGCGCACTGCCCTTCTCTCCACATTTATGTGTTTGTTTGTTTGTCTATCTAATCTTTTGGGTTTTTAATTCTAATGAGGTCGACCAGTTGTCTATTTATTATTTTTTTTACTACGCATCAAGCTGCGCTGCTTGTCTTTGCTCCTGTGTGCTCGCGCACTCTCGCCTTTTTCCACTTATTTTTATTTTTGATTTATTTTTGATTTATTTTGTCAATTTAAAAAAAAATACGCATCGTGCTGTGCTGTTTGTGTTTGCTTGAGTGCATTCGCGCGCTCTTGCTTTCTCCACTTTACAATTTTTTTGTTATTATTTATCTATTCCTGAGAGTATATCTTATTTTTTTATTTTTTTATTTAAATGAAGTCGACCAGTTGCCTGCCCTTCCTTCCATTATCCGTCACCGAGACAAACTGAACAAAGTTCTGAGGTCGACCTTGTAAAGATAAGGATTCAGGTCTGTCTGCTGTTTACCTTTGCTCCTGCGCGCACTGCCCTTCTCTCCACATTTATGTGTTTGTTTGTTTGTCTATCTAATCTTTTGGGTTTTTATTTCTAATGAGTTCGACCAGTTGTCTATTTATTATTTTATTTACTACGCATCAAGCTGCGCTGCTTGTGTTTGCTCCTGTGTGCTCGCACACTCTCGCCTTTTCCACTTATTTTTGATTTACTTTTTATTTATTCTGTCAATTTTAAAAATATATACGCATCGTGCTGTGCTGTTTGTGTTTGCTTGAGTGCATTCGCGCGCTCTCGCTTTCTCCACTTTACAATTTTTTTTGTTATTATTTATCTATTCCTGAGAGTTTATCTTATTTTTTATTTGTTTATTTAAATGAAGTCGACCAGTTGCCTGCCCTTCCTTCCATTATCCGTCACCGAGACAAACTGAACAAAGTTCTGAGGTCGACCTTGTAAAGATAAAGATTCAGGTCTGTCTGCTGTATACCTTTGCTCCTGCGCGCACTGCCCTTCTCTCCACATTTATGTGTTTGTTTGTTTGTCTATCTAATCTTTTGGGTTTTTATTTCTAATGAGGTCGACCAGTTGTCTATTTATTAATTTTTTTACTACGCATCAAGCTGCGCTGCTTGTCTTTGCTCCTGTGTGCTCGCGCACTCTCGCCTTTTCCACTCATTTTTATTTTTGATTTATTTTTGATTTATTTTGTCAATTAAAAAATAAATACGCATCGTGCTGTGCTGTTTGTGTTTGCTTGAGTGCATTCGCGCGCTCTCGCTTTCTCCACTTTACAATATTTTTGTTATTATTTATCTATTCCTGAGAGTTTATCTTATTTTTTATTTGTTTATTTAAATGAAGTCGACCAGTTGCCTGCCCTTCCTTCCATTATCCGTCACCGAGACAAAACTGAACAAAGTTCTGAGGTCGACCTTGTAAAGATAAGGATTCAGGTCTGTCTGCTGTTTACCTTTGCTCCTGCGCGCACTGCCCTTCTCTCCACATTTATGTGTTTGTTTGTTTGTCTATCTAATCTTTTGGGTTTTTATTTCTAATGAGGTCGACCAGTTGTCTATTTATTATTTTTTTTACTACGCATCAAGCTGCGCTGCTTGTCTTTGCTCCTGTGTGCTCGCGCACTCTCGCCTTTTCCACTTATTTTTATTTTTGATTTATTTTTGATTTATTTTGTCAATTTTAAAAAAAAATACGCATCGTGCTGTGCTGTTTGTGTTTGCTTGAGTGCATTCGCGCGCTCTCGCTTTCTCCATTTTACAATTTTTTTGTTATTATTTATCCATTCCTGAGTTTATCTTATTTTTTATTTGTTTATTTAAATGATGTCGACCAGTTGCCTGCCCTTCCTTCCATTATCCGTCACCGAGACAAACTGAACAAAGTTCTGAGGTCGACCTTGTAAAGATAAGGATTCAGGTCTGTCTGCTGTTTACCTTTGCTCCTGCGCGCACTGCCCTTCTCTCCACATTTATGTGTTTGTTTGTTTGTCTATCTAATCTTTTGGGTTTTTATTTCTAATGAGGTCGACCAGTTGTCTATTTATTATTGTTTTTTACTACGCATCAAGCTGCGCTGCTTGTCTTTGCTCTGTGTGTTCGCGGACTCTCGCCTTTTCCACTTATTTTTATTTTTGATTTATTTTTGATTTATTTTGTCAATTTAAAAAAAAAATTCGCATCGTGCTATGCTGTTTGTGTTTGCTTGAGTGCATTTGCGCGCTCTCGCTTTCTCCACTTTACAATTTTTTGTTATTATTTATCTATTCCTGAGAGTTTATCTTATTTTTTTATTTGTTTATTTTAATGAATTCGACCAGTTGCCTGCCCTTCCTTCCATTATCCGTCACCGAGACAAACTGAACAAAGTTCTGAGGTAGACCTTGTAAGAGAAGGATTCTGGTCTGTCTGCTGTTTACCTTTGCTCCTGCCCGCACTGCCCGTCTCTCCACATTTATGTGTTTGTTTGTTTGTCTATCTAATCTTTTGGGTTTTTATTTCTAATGAGGTCGACCAGTTGTCTATTTATTATTTTTTTTACTACGCATCAAGCTGCGCTGCTTGTCTTTGCTCCTGTGTGCTCGCGCACTCTCGCCTTTTCCACTTATTTTTATTTTTGATTTATTTTTGATTTATTTTGTCAATTTTTTGAAAAAAATACGCATCGTGCTGTGCTGTTTGTGTTTGCTTGAGTGCATTCGCGCGCTCTCGCTTTCTCCACTTTACAATTTTTTTGTTATTATTTATCTATTCCTGAGAGTTTATCTTATTTTTTATTTGTTTATTTAAATGAAGTCGACCAGTTGCCTGCCCTTCCTTCCATTATCCGTCACCGAGACAAACTGAACAAAGTTCTGAGGTTGACCTTGTAAAGATAAGGATTCAGGTCTGTCTGCTGTTTTACCTTTGCTCCTGCCCGCACTGCCCTTCTCTCCACATTTATGTGTTTGTTTGTTTGTCTATTTAATCTTTTGGGTTTTTTTTTCTAATGAGGTCGACCAGTTGTCTACTTATTATTTGTTTTACTACGCGTCAAGCTGCTCTGCTTGTCTTTGCTCCTGTGTGCTCGCGCACTCTCGCCTTTTCCACTTATTTTTATATTTGATTTATTTTTGATTTATTTTGTCAATTTTTGAAAAAAATACGCATCGTGCTGTGCTGTTTGTGTTTGCTTGAGTGCATTCGCGCGCTCTCGCTTTCTCCACTTTACAATTTTTTTGTTATTATTTATCTATTCCTGAGAGTTTATCTTATTTTTTATTTGTTTATTTAAATGAAGTCGACCAGTTGCCTGCCCTTCCTTCCATTATCCGTCACCGAGACAAACTGAACAAAGTTCTGAGGTCGACCTTGTAAAGATAAGGATTCAGGTCTGTCTGCTGTTTACCTTTGCTCCTGCGCGCACAGCCCTTCTCTCCACATTTATGTGTTTTGTTTGTTTGTCTATCTAATCTTTTGGGTTTTTATTTATAATGAGGTCGACCAGTTGTCTATTTATTAATTTTTTTACTACGCATCAAGCTGCGCGGCTTGTCTTTGCTCCTGTGTGCTCGCGCACTCTCGCCTTTTCCACTTATTTTTATTTTTGATTTATTTTTGATTTATTTTGTCAATTTAAAAAAAAATACGCATCGTGCTGTGCTGTTTGTGTTTGCTTGAGTGCATTCGCGCGCTCACGCTTTCTCCACTTTACAATTTTTTTGTTATTATTTATCTATTCCTGAGAGTTTATCTTATTTTTTATTTGGTTTATTTAAATGAAGTCGACCAGTTGCCTGCCCTTCCTTCCATTATCCGTCACCGAGACAAACTGAACAAAGTTCTGAGGTCGACCTTGAAAAGATAAGGATTCAGGTCTGTCTGCTGTTTACTTTTGCTCCTGCGCGCACCGCCCTTCTCTCCACATTTATGTGTTTGTTTGTTTTGTCTATCTAATCTTTGGGTTTTTATTTCTAATGAGGTCGACCAGTTGTCTATTTATTATTTTTTTTACTACGCATCAAGCTGGGCTGCTTGTCTTTGCTCCTGTGTGCTCGCGGACTCTCGCCTTTTCCACTTATTTTTATTTTTGATTTATTTTTGTTTTATTTTGTCAATTAAAAAAAATACGCATCGTGCTGTGCTGTTTGTGTTTGCTTGAGTGCATTCGTGCGCTCTCGCTTTCTCCACTTTACAATTTTTTTTTGTTATTATTTATCTATTCCTGAGAGTTTATCTCATTTTTTATTTGTTTATTTAAATGAAGTCGACCAGTTGCCTGCCCTTCCTTCCATTATCCATCACCGAGACAAACTGAACAAAGTTCTGAGGTCGACCTTGTAAATATAAGGATTCAGGTCTGTCTGCTGTTTACCTTTGCTCCTGCGCGCACTGCCCTTCTCTCCACATTTATGTGTTTGTTTGTTTGTCTATCTAATCTTTTGGGTTTTTATTTCTAATGAGGTCGACCAGTTGTCTATTTATTATTTTTTTTACTACGCATCAAGCTGGGCTGCTTGTCTTTGCTCCTGTGTGCTCGCGGACTCTCGCCTTTTCCACTTATTTGTATTTTTGATTTATTTTTGATTTATTTTGTCAATTAAAAAGAAAATACGCATCGTGCTGTGCTGTTTGTGTTTCCCTTGAGTGCATTCGCGCGCTCTCGCTTTCTCCACTTTACAATTTTTTTTGTTATTATTTATCTATTCTGAGAGTTTATCTCATTTTTTATTTGTTTATTTAAATGAAGTCGACCAGTTGCCTGCCCTTCCTTCCATTATCCGTCACAGAGACAAACTGAACAAAGTTCTGAGGTCGACCTTGTAAAGATAAGGATTCAGGTCTGTCTGCTGTTTACCTTTGCTCCTGCGCGCACTGCCCTTCTCTCCACATTTATGTGTTTGTTTGTTTGTCTATCTAATCTTTTGGGTTTTTATTTCTAATGAGTTCGACCAGTTGTCTATTTATTATTTTATTTACTACGCATCAAGCTGCGCTGCTTGTGTTTGCTCCTGTGTGCTCGCACACTCTCGCCTTTTCCACTTATTTTTGATTTACTTTTTATTTATTCTGTCAATTTTAAAAAAATATACGCATCGTGCTGTGCTGTTTGTGTTTGCTTGAGTGCATTCGCGCGCTCTCGCTTTCTCCACTTTACAATTTTTTTTGTTATTATTTATCTATTCCTGAGAGTTTATCTTATTTTTTATTTGTTTATTTAAATGAAGTCGACCAGTTGCCTGCCCTTCCTTCCATTATCCGTCACCGAGACAAACTGAACAAAGTTCTGAGGTCGACCTTGTAAAGATAAGGATTCAGGGTCTGTCTGCTGTATACCTTTGCTCCTGCGCGCACTGCCCTTCTCTCCACATTTATGTGTTTGTTTGTTTGTCTATCTAATCTTTTGGGTTTTTATTTCTAATGAGGTCGACCAGTTGTCTATTTATTATTTTTTTTACTACGCATCAAGCTGCGCTGCTTGTCTTTGCTCCTGTGTGCTCGCGCACTCTCGCCTTTTCCACTCATTTTTATTTTTGATTTATTTTTGATTTATTTTGTCAATTAAAAAATAAATACGCATCGTGCTGTGCTGTTTGTGTTTGCTTGAGTGAATTCGCGCGCTCTCGCTTTCTCCACTTTACAATATTTTTGTTATTATTTATCTATTCCTGAGAGTTTATCTTATTTTTTATTTGTTTATTTAAATGAAGTCGACTAGTTGCCTGCCCTTCCTTCCGTTATCCTTCACCGAGACAAACTGAACAAAGTTCTGAGGTCGACCTTGTAAAGATAAGGATTCAGGTCTGTCTGCTGTTTACCTTTGCTCATGCGCGCACTGCCATTCTCTCCACATTTATGTGTTTGTTTGTTTGTCTATCTAATCTTTTGGGTTTTTATTTCTAATGAGGTCGACCAGTTGTCTATTTATTAATTTTTTTACTACGCATCAAGCTGCGCTGCTTGTCTTTGCTCCTGTGTTCTCGCGCACTCTCGCCTTTTCCACTTATTTTTATTTTTGATTTATTTTTGATTTATTTTGTCAATTTAAAAAAAAATACGCATCGTGCTGTGCTGTTTGTGTTTGCTTGAGTGCATTCGCGCGCTCTCGCTTTCTCCACTTTACAATTTTTTTGTTATTATTTATCTATTCCTGAGAGTTTATCTTATTTTTTATTTGTTTATTTAAATGAAGTCGACCAGTTGCCTGCCCTTCCTTCCATTATCCGTCACCGAGACAAACTGAACAAAGTTCTGAGGTCGACCTTGTAAAGATAAGGATTCAGGTCTGTCTGCTGTTTACCTTTGCTCCTGCGCGCACTGCCCTTCTCTCCACATTTATGTGTTTGTTTGTTTGTCTATCTAATCTTTTGGGTTTTTATTTCTAATGAGTTCGACCAGTTGTCTATTTATTATTTTTTTTTACTACGCATCAAGCTGCGCTGCTTGTCTTTGCTCCTGTGTGCTCGCGCACTCTCGCCTTTTCCACTTATTTTTATATTTGATTTATTTTTGATTTATTTTGTCAATTTTAAAAAAAAATACGCATCGTGCTGTGCTGTTTGTGTTTGCTTGAGTGCATTCGCGCGCTCTCGCTTTCTCCACTTTACAATTTTTTTTGTTATTATTTATCTATTCCTGAGAGTTTATCTCATTTTTTATTTGTTTATTTAAATGAAGTCGACCAGTTGCCTGCCCTTCCTTCCATTATCCATCACCGAGACAAACTGAACAAAGTTCTGAGGTCGACCTTGTAAATATAAGGATTCAGGTCTGTCTGCTGTTTACCTTTGCTCCTGCGCGCACTGCCCTTCTCTCCACATTTATGTGTTTGTTTGTTTGTCTATCTAATCTTTTGGGTTTTTATTTCTAATGAGTTCGACCAGTTGTCTATTTATTATTTTATTTACTACGCATCAAGCTGCGCTGCTTGTGTTTGCTCCTGTGTGCTCGCACACTCTCGCCTTTTCCACTTATTTTTGATTTACTTTTTATTTATTCTGTCAATTTTAAAAAAATATACGCATCGTGCTGTGCTGTTTGTGTTTGCTTGAGTGCATTCGCGCGCTCTCGCTTTCTCCACTTTACAATTTTTTTGTTATTATTTATCTATTCCTGAGAGTTTATCTTATTTTTTATTTGTTTATTTAAATGAAGTCGACCAGTTGCCTGCCCTTCCTTCCATTATCCGTCACCGAGACAAACTGAACAAAGTTCTGAGGTCGACCTTGTAAAGATAAAGATTCAGGTCTGTCTGCTGTATACCTTTGCTCCTGCGCGCACTGCCCTTCTCTCCACATTTATGTGTTTGTTTGTTTGTCTATCTAATCTTTTGGGTTTTTATTTCTAATGAGGTCGACCAGTTGTCTATTTATTATTTTTTTTACTACGCATCAAGCTGCGCTGCTTGTCTTTGCTCCTGTGTGCTCGCGCACTCTCGCCTTTTCCACTCATTTTTATTTTTGATTTATTTTTGATTTATTTTGTCAATTAAAAAATAAATACGCATCGTGCTGTGCTGTTTGTGTTTGCTTGAGTGCATTCGCGCGCTCTCGCTTTCTCCACTTTACAATATTTTTGTTATTATTTATCTATTCCTGAGAGTTTATCTTATTTTTTATTTGTTTATTTAAATGAAGTCGACCAGTTGCCTGCCCTTCCTTCCATTATCCGTCACCGAGACAAACTGAACAAAGTTCTGAGGTCGACCTTGTAAAGATAAGGATTCAGGTCTGTCTGCTGTTTACCTTTGCTCCTGCGCGCACTGCCCTTCTCTCCACATTTATGTGTTTGTTTGTTTGTCTATCTAATCTTTTGGGTTTTTAATTCTAATGAGGTCGACCAGTTGTCTATTTATTATTTTTTTTACTACGCATCAAGCTGCGCTGCTTGTCTTTGCTCCTGTGTGCTCGCGCACTCTCGCCTTTTCCACTTATTTTTATTTTTGATTTATTTTTGATTTATTTTGTCAATTTAAAAAAAAATACGCATCGTGCTGTGCTGTTTGTGTTTGCTTGAGTGCATTCGCGCGCTCTTGCTTTCTCCACTTTACAATTTTTTTGTTATTATTTATCTATTCCTGAGAGTATATCTTATTTTTTATTTTTTTATTTAAATGAAGTCGACCAGTTGCCTGCCCTTCCTTCCATTATCCGTCACCGAGACAAACTGAACAAAGTTCTGAGGTCGACCTTGTAAAGATAAGGATTCAGGTCTGTCTGCTGTTTACCTTTGCTCCTGCGCGCACTGCCCTTCTCTCCACATTTATGTGTTTGTTTGTTTGTCTATCTAATCTTTTGGGTTTTTATTTCTAATGAGTTCGACCAGTTGTCTATTTATTATTTTATTTACTACGCATCAAGCTGCGCTGCTTGTGTTTGCTCCTGTGTGCTCGCACACTCTCGCCTTTTCCACTTATTTTTGATTTACTTTTTATTTATTCTGTCAATTTTAAAAAAATATACGCATCGTGCTGTGCTGTTTGTGTTTGCTTGAGTGCATTCGCGCGCTCTCGCTTTCTCCACTTTACAATTTTTTTGTTATTATTTATCTATTCCTGAGAGTTTATCTTATTTTTTATTTGTTTATTTAAATGAAGTCGACCAGTTGCCTGCCCTTCCTTCCATTATCCGTCACCGAGACAAACTGAACAAAGTTCTGAGGTCGACCTTGTAAAGATAAAGATTCAGGTCTGTCTGCTGTATACCTTTGCTCCTGCGCGCACTGCCCTTCTCTCCACATTTATGTGTTTGTTTGTTTGTCTATCTAATCTTTTGGGTTTTTATTTCTAATGAGGTCGACCAGTTGTCTATTTATTATTTTTTTTACTACGCATCAAGCTGGGCTGCTTGTCTTTGCTCCTGTGTGCTCGCGGACTCTCGCCTTTTCCACTTATTTTTATTTTTGATTTATTTTTGTTTTATTTTGTCAATTAAAAAAAATACGCATCGTGCTGTGCTGTTTGTGTTTGCTTGAGTGCATTCGCGCGCTCTCGCTTTCTCCACTTTACAATTTTTTTTGTTATTATTTATCTATTCCTGAGAGTTTATCTCATTTTTTATTTGTTTATTTAAATGAAGTCGACCAGTTGCCTGCCCTTCCTTCCATTATCCATCACCGAGACAAACTGAACAAAGTTCTGAGGTCGACCTTGTAAATATAAGGATTCAGGTCTGTCTGCTGTTTACCTTTGCTCCTGCGCGCACTGCCCTTCTCTCCATATTTATGTGTTTGTTTGTTTGTCTATCTAATCTTTTGGGTTTTTATTTCTAATGAGGTCGACCAGTTGTCTATTTATTATTTTTTTTACTACGCATCAAGCTGGGCTGCTTGTCTTTGCTCCTGTGTGCTCGCGGACTCTCGCCTTTTCCACTTATTTTTATTTTTGATTTATTTTTGATTTATTTTGTCAATTAAAAAAAAATACGCATCGTGCTGTGCTGTTTGTGTTTCCTTGAGTGCATTCGCGCGCTCTCGCTTTCTCCACTTTACAATTTTTTTTGTTATTATTTATCTATTCCTGAGAGTTTATCTCATTTTTTATTTGTTTATTTAAATGAAGTCGACCAGTTGCCTGCCCTTCCTTCCACTATCCGTCACCGAGACAAACTGAACAAAGTTCTGAGGTCGACCTTGTAAAGATAAGGATTCAGGTCTGTCTGCTGTTTACCTTTGCTCCTGCGCGCACAGCCCTTCTCTCCATATTTATGTGTTTGTTTGTTTGTCTATCTAATCTTTTGGGTTTTTATTTCTAATGAGGTCGACCAGTTGTCTATTTATTATTTTTTTTACTACGCATCAAGCTGCGCTGCTTGTCTTTGCTCCTGTGTGCTCGCGCACTCTCGCCTTTTCCACTTATTTTTATTTTTGATTTATTTTTGATTTATTTTGTCAATTTTAAAAAAAAATACGCATCGTGCTGTGCTGTTTGTGTTTGCTTGAGTGCATTCGCGCGCTCTCGCTTTCTCCACTTTACAATTTTTTTGTTATTATTTATCTATTCCTGAGAGTTTATCTTATTTTTTATTTGTTTATTTAAATGAAGTCGACCAGTTGCCTGCCCTTCCTTCCATTATCCGTCACAGAGACAAACTGAACAAAGTTCTGAGGTCGACCTTGTAAAGATAAGGATTCAGGTCTGTCTGCTGTTTACCTTTGCTCCTGCGCGCACTGCCCTTCTCTCCACATTTATGTGTTTGTTTGTTTGTCTATCTAATCTTTTGGGTTTTTATTTCTAATGAGTTCGACCAGTTGTCTATTTATTATTTTATTTACTACGCATCAAGCTGCGCTGCTTGTGTTTGCTCCTGTGTGCTCGCACACTCTCGCCTTTTCCACTTATTTTTGATTTACTTTTTATTTATTCTGTCAATTTTAAAAAAATATACGCATCGTGCTGTGCTGTTTGTGTTTGCTTGAGTGCATTCGCGCGCTCTCGCTTTCTCCACTTTACAATTTTTTTGTTATTATTTATCTATTCCTGAGAGTTTATCTTATTTTTTATTTGTTTATTTAAATGAAGTCGACCAGTTGCCTGCCCTTCCTTCCATTATCCGTCACCGAGACAAACTGAACAAAGTTCTGAGGTCGACCTTGTAAAGATAAAGATTCAGGTCTGTCTGCTGTATACCTTTGCTCCTGCGCGCACTGCCCTTCTCTCCACATTTATGTGTTTGTTTGTTTGTCTATCTAATCTTTTGGGTTTTTATTTCTAATGAGGTCGACCAGTTGTCTATTTATTATTTTTTTTACTACGCATCAAGCTGCGCTGCTTGTCTTTGCTCCTGTGTGCTCGCGCACTCTCGCCTTTTCCACTCATTTTTATTTTTGATTTATTTTTGATTTATTTTGTCAATTAAAAAATAAATACGCATCGTGCTGTGCTGTTTGTGTTTGCTTGAGTGCATTCGCGCGCTCTCGCTTTCTCCACTTTACAATATTTTTGTTATTATTTATCTATTCCTGAGAGTTTATCTTATTTTTTATTTGTTTATTTAAATGAAGTCGACCAGTTGCCTGCCCTTCCTTCCATTATCCGTCACCGAGACAAACTGAACAAAGTTCTGAGGTCGACCTTGTAAAGATAAGGATTCAGGTCTGTCTGCTGTTTACCTTTGCTCCTGCGCGCACTGCCCTTCTCTCCACATTTATGTGTTTGTTTGTTTGTCTATCTAATCTTTTGGGTTTTTAATTCTAATGAGGTCGACCAGTTGTCTATTTATTATTTTTTTTACTACGCATCAAGCTGCGCTGCTTGTCTTTGCTCCTGTGTGCTCGCGCACTCTCGCCTTTTCCACTTATTTTTATTTTTGATTTATTTTTGATTTATTTTGTCAATTTAAAAAAAAATACGCATCGTGCTGTGCTGTTTGTGTTTGCTTGAGTGCATTCGCGCGCTCTTGCTTTCTCCACTTTACAATTTTTTTGTTATTATTTATCTATTCCTGAGAGTATATCTTATTTTTTATTTTTTTATTTAAATGAAGTCGACCAGTTGCCTGCCCTTCCTTCCATTATCCGTCACCGAGACAAACTGAACAAAGTTCTGAGGTCGACCTTGTAAAGATAAGGATTCAGGTCTGTCTGCTGTTTACCTTTGCTCCTGCGCGCACTGCCCTTCTCTCCACATTTATGTGTTTGTTTGTTTGTCTATCTAATCTTTTGGGTTTTTATTTCTAATGAGTTCGACCAGTTGTCTATTTATTATTTTATTTACTACGCATCAAGCTGCGCTGCTTGTGTTTGCTCCTGTGTGCTCGCACACTCTCGCCTTTTCCACTTATTTTTGATTTACTTTTTATTTATTCTGTCAATTTTAAAAAAATATACGCATCGTGCTGTGCTGTTTGTGTTTGCTTGAGTGCATTCGCGCGCTCTCGCTTTCTCCACTTTACAATTTTTTTGTTATTATTTATCTATTCCTGAGAGTTTATCTTATTTTTTATTTGTTTATTTAAATGAAGTCGACCAGTTGCCTGCCCTTCCTTCCATTATCCGTCACCGAGACAAACTGAACAAAGTTCTGAGGTCGACCTTGTAAAGATAAAGATTCAGGTCTGTCTGCTGTATACCTTTGCTCCTGCGCGCACTGCCCTTCTCTCCACATTTATGTGTTTGTTTGTTTGTCTATCTAATCTTTTGGGTTTTTATTTCTAATGAGGTCGACCAGTTGTCTATTTATTAATTTTTTTACTACGCATCAAGCTGCGCTGCTTGTCTTTGCTCCTGTGTGCTCGCGCACTCTCGCCTTTTCCACTCATTTTTATTTTTGATTTATTTTTGATTTATTTTGTCAATTAAAAAATAAATACGCATCGTGCTGTGCTGTTTGTGTTTGCTTGAGTGCATTCGCGCGCTCTCGCTTTCTCCACTTTACAATATTTTTGTTATTATTTATCTATTCCTGAGAGTTTATCTTATTTTTTATTTGTTTATTTAAATGAAGTCGACCAGTTGCCTGCCCTTCCTTCCATTATCCGTCACCGAGACAAACTGAACAAAGTTCTGAGGTCGACCTTGTAAAGATAAGGATTCAGGTCTGTCTGCTGTTTACCTTTGCTCCTGCGCGCACTGCCCTTCTCTCCACATTTATGTGTTTGTTTGTTTGTCTATCTAATCTTTTGGGTTTTTATTTCTAATGAGGTCGACCAGTTGTCTATTTATTATTTTTTTTACTACGCATCAAGCTGCGCTGCTTGTCTTTGCTCCTGTGTGCTCGCGCACTCTCGCCTTTTCCACTTATTTTTATTTTTGATTTATTTTTGATTTATTTTGTCAATTTTAAAAAAAAATACGCATCGTGCTGTGCTGTTTGTGTTTGCTTGAGTGCATTCGCGCGCTCTCGCTTTCTCCATTTTACAATTTTTTTGTTATTATTTATCCATTCCTGAGTTTATCTTATTTTTTATTTGTTTATTTAAATGATGTCGACCAGTTGCCTGCCCTTCCTTCCATTATCCGTCACCGAGACAAACTGAACAAAGTTCTGAGGTCGACCTTGTAAAGATAAGGATTCAGGTCTGTCTGCTGTTTACCTTTGCTCCTGCGCGCACTGCCCTTCTCTCCACATTTATGTGTTTGTTTGTTTGTCTATCTAATCTTTTGGGTTTTTATTTCTAATGAGGTCGACCAGTTGTCTATTTATTATTGTTTTTTACTACGCATCAAGCTGCGCTGCTTGTCTTTGCTCCTGTGTGTTCGCGGACTCTCGCCTTTTCCACTTATTTTTATTTTTGATTTATTTTTGATTTATTTTGTCAATTTAAAAAAAAAATTCGCATCGTGCTATGCTGTTTGTGTTTGCTTGAGTGCATTTGCGCGCTCTCGCTTTCTCCACTTTACAATTTTTTGTTATTATTTATCTATTCCTGAGAGTTTATCTTATTTTTTATTTGTTTATTTTAATGAATTCGACCAGTTGCCTGCCCTTCCTTCCATTATCCGTCACCGAGACAAACTGAACAAAGTTCTGAGGTAGACCTTGTAAAGAGAAGGATTCTGGTCTGTCTGCTGTTTACCTTTGCTCCTGCCCGCACTGCCCGTCTCTCCACATTTATGTGTTTGTTTGTTTGTCTATCTAATCTTTTGGGTTTTTATTTCTAATGAGGTCGACCAGTTGTCTATTTATTATTTTTTTTACTACGCATCAAGCTGCGCTGCTTGTCTTTGCTCCTGTGTGCTCGCGCACTCTCGCCTTTTCCACTTATTTTTATTTTTGATTTATTTTTGATTTATTTTGTCAATTTTTGAAAAAAATACGCATCGTGCTGTGCTGTTTGTGTTTGCTTGAGTGCATTCGCGCGCTCTCGCTTTCTCCACTTTACAATTTTTTTGTTATTATTTATCTATTCCTGAGAGTTTATCTTATTTTTTATTTGTTTATTTAAATGAAGTCGACCAGTTGCCTGCCCTTCCTTCCATTATCCGTCACCGAGACAAACTGAACAAAGTTCTGAGGTTGACCTTGTAAAGATAAGGATTCAGGTCTGTCTGCTGTTTACCTTTGCTCCTGCCCGCACTGCCCTTCTCTCCACATTTATGTGTTTGTTTGTTTGTCTATTTAATCTTTTGGGTTTTTTTTCTAATGAGGTCGACCAGTTGTCTACTTATTATTTGTTTTACTACGCGTCAAGCTGCTCTGCTTGTCTTTGCTCCTGTGTGCTCGCGCACTCTCGCCTTTTCCACTTATTTTTATATTTGATTTATTTTTGATTTATTTTGTCAATTTTTGAAAAAAATACGCATCGTGCTGTGCTGTTTGTGTTTGCTTGAGTGCATTCGCGCGCTCTCGCTTTCTCCACTTTACAATTTTTTTGTTATTATTTATCTATTCCTGAGAGTTTATCTTATTTTTTATTTGTTTATTTAAATGAAGTCGACCAGTTGCCTGCCCTTCCTTCCATTATCCGTCACCGAGACAAACTGAACAAAGTTCTGAGGTCGACCTTGTAAAGATAAGGATTCAGGTCTGTCTGCTGTTTACCTTTGCTCCTGCGCGCACAGCCCTTCTCTCCACATTTATGTGTTTGTTTGTTTGTCTATCTAATCTTTTGGGTTTTTATTTATAATGAGGTCGACCAGTTGTCTATTTATTAATTTTTTTACTACGCATCAAGCTGCGCGGCTTGTCTTTGCTCCTGTGTGCTCGCGCACTCTCGCCTTTTCCACTTATTTTTATTTTTGATTTATTTTTGATTTATTTTGTCAATTTAAAAAAAAATACGCATCGTGCTGTGCTGTTTGTGTTTGCTTGAGTGCATTCGCGCGCTCACGCTTTCTCCACTTTACAATTTTTTTGTTATTATTTATCTATTCCTGAGAGTTTATCTTATTTTTTATTTGTTTATTTAAATGAAGTCGACCAGTTGCCTGCCCTTCCTTCCATTATCCGTCACCGAGACAAACTGAACAAAGTTCTGAGGTCGACCTTGAAAAGATAAGGATTCAGGTCTGTCTGCTGTTTACTTTTGCTCCTGCGCGCACCGCCCTTCTCTCCACATTTATGTGTTTGTTTGTTTGTCTATCTAATCTTTTGGGTTTTTATTTCTAATGAGGTCGACCAGTTGTCTATTTATTATTTTTTTTACTACGCATCAAGCTGGGCTGCTTGTCTTTGCTCCTGTGTGCTCGCGGACTCTCGCCTTTTCCACTTATTTTTATTTTTGATTTATTTTTGTTTTATTTTGTCAATTAAAAAAAATACGCATCGTGCTGTGCTGTTTGTGTTTGCTTGAGTGCATTCGTGCGCTCTCGCTTTCTCCACTTTACAATTTTTTTTGTTATTATTTATCTATTCCTGAGAGTTTATCTCATTTTTTATTTGTTTATTTAAATGAAGTCGACCAGTTGCCTGCCCTTCCTTCCATTATCCATCACCGAGACAAACTGAACAAAGTTCTGAGGTCGACCTTGTAAATATAAGGATTCAGGTCTGTCTGCTGTTTACCTTTGCTCCTGCGCGCACTGCCCTTCTCTCCACATTTATGTGTTTGTTTGTTTGTCTATCTAATCTTTTGGGTTTTTATTTCTAATGAGGTCGACCAGTTGTCTATTTATTATTTTTTTTACTACGCATCAAGCTGGGCTGCTTGTCTTTGCTCCTGTGTGCTCGCGGACTCTCGCCTTTTCCACTTATTTGTATTTTTGATTTATTTTTGATTTATTTTGTCAATTAAAAAAAAATACGCATCGTGCTGTGCTGTTTGTGTTTCCTTGAGTGCATTCGCGCGCTCTCGCTTTCTCCACTTTACAATTTTTTTTGTTATTATTTATCTATTCCTGAGAGTTTATCTCATTTTTTATTTGTTTATTTAAATGAAGTCGACCAGTTGCCTGCCCTTCCTTCCATTATCCGTCACAGAGACAAACTGAACAAAGTTCTGAGGTCGACCTTGTAAAGATAAGGATTCAGGTCTGTCTGCTGTTTACCTTTGCTCCTGCGCGCACTGCCCTTCTCTCCACATTTATGTGTTTGTTTGTTTGTCTATCTAATCTTTTGGGTTTTTATTTCTAATGAGTTCGACCAGTTGTCTATTTATTATTTTATTTACTACGCATCAAGCTGCGCTGCTTGTGTTTGCTCCTGTGTGCTCGCACACTCTCGCCTTTTCCACTTATTTTTGATTTACTTTTTATTTATTCTGTCAATTTTAAAAAAATATACGCATCGTGCTGTGCTGTTTGTGTTTGCTTGAGTGCATTCGCGCGCTCTCGCTTTCTCCACTTTACAATTTTTTTTGTTATTATTTATCTATTCCTGAGAGTTTATCTTATTTTTTATTTGTTTATTTAAATGAAGTCGACCAGTTGCCTGCCCTTCCTTCCATTATCCGTCACCGAGACAAACTGAACAAAGTTCTGAGGTCGACCTTGTAAAGATAAGGATTCAGGTCTGTCTGCTGTATACCTTTGCTC
Source organism: Perognathus longimembris pacificus (assembly GCF_023159225.1). Lineage (NCBI taxonomy): Eukaryota > Metazoa > Chordata > Mammalia > Rodentia > Heteromyidae > Perognathus > Perognathus longimembris. Next base: position 22,423 of record NW_025958478.1, on the reverse strand, counting down.
CTGCGCGCACTGCCCTTCTCTCCACATTTATGTGTTTGTTTGTTTGTCTATCTAATCTTTTGGGTTTTTATTTCTAATGAGGTCGACCAGTTGTCTATTTATTATTTTTTTTACTACGCATCAAGCTGCGCTGCTTGTCTTTGCTCCTGTGTGCTCGCGCACTCTCGCCTTTTCCACTCATTTTTATTTTTGATTTATTTTTGATTTATTTTGTCAATTAAAAAATAAATACGCATCGTGCTGTGCTGTTTGTGTTTGCTTGAGTGAATTCGCGCGCTCTCGCTTTCTCCACTTTACAATATTTTTGTTATTATTTATCTATTCCTGAGAGTTTATCTTATTTTTTATTTGTTTATTTAAATGAAGTCGACTAGTTGCCTGCCCTTCCTTCCGTTATCCTTCACCGAGACAAACTGAACAAAGTTCTGAGGTCGACCTTGTAAAGATAAGGATTCAGGTCTGTCTGCTGTTTACCTTTGCTCATGCGCGCACTGCCATTCTCTCCACATTTATGTGTTTGTTTGTTTGTCTATCTAATCTTTTGGGTTTTTATTTCTAATGAGGTCGACCAGTTGTCTATTTATTAATTTTTTTACTACGCATCAAGCTGCGCTGCTTGTCTTTGCTCCTGTGTTCTCGCGCACTCTCGCCTTTTCCACTTATTTTTATTTTTGATTTATTTTTGATTTATTTTGTCAATTTAAAAAAAAATACGCATCGTGCTGTGCTGTTTGTGTTTGCTTGAGTGCATTCGCGCGCTCTCGCTTTCTCCACTTTACAATTTTTTTGTTATTATTTATCTATTCCTGAGAGTTTATCTTATTTTTTATTTGTTTATTTAAATGAAGTCGACCAGTTGCCTGCCCTTCCTTCCATTATCCGTCACCGAGACAAACTGAACAAAGTTCTGAGGTCGACCTTGTAAAGATAAGGATTCAGGTCTGTCTGCTGTTTACCTTTGCTCCTGCGCGCACTGCCCTTCTCTCCACATTTATGTGTTTGTTTGTTTGTCTATCTAATCTTTTGGGTTTTTATTTCTAATGAGTTCGACCAGTTGTCTATTTATTATTTTTTTTTACTACGCATCAAGCTGCGCTGCTTGTCTTTGCTCCTGTGTGCTCGCGCACTCTCGCCTTTTCCACTTATTTTTATATTTGATTTATTTTTGATTTATTTTGTCAATTTTAAAAAAAAATACGCATCGTGCTGTGCTGTTTGTTTTTGCTTGAGTGCATTCGCGCGCTCTCGCTTTCTCCACTTTACAATTTTTTTGTTATTATTTATCTATTCCTGAGAGTTTATCTTATTTTTTATTTGTTTATTTAAATGAAGTCGACCAGTTGCCTGCCCTTCCTTCCATTATCCGTCACCGAGACAAACTGAACAAAGTTCTGAGGTCGACCTTATAAAGATAAGGATTCAGGTCTGTCTGCTGTTTACCTTTGCTCCTGCGCGCACTGCCATTCTCTCCACATTTATGTGTTTGTTTGTTTGTCTATCTAATCTTTTGGGTTTTTATTTCTAATGAGGTCGACCAGTTGTCTATTTATTATTTTTTTTACTACGCATCAAGCTGCGCTGCTTGTCTTTGCTCCCGAGGGCTCGCGCACTCTCGCCTTTTCCACTTATTTTTATTTTTGATTTATTTTTGATTTATTTTGTCAATTTAAAAAAAATACGCATCGTGCTGTGCTGTTTGTGTTTGCTTGAGTGCATTCGCGCACTCTCGCTTTCTCCACTTTACAATTTTTTTGTTATTATTTATCTATTCCTGAGAGATTATCTTATTTTTTATTTGTTTATTTAAATGAAGTCGACCAGTTGCCTGCCCTTCCTTCCATTATCCGTCACCGAGACAAAGTGAACAAAGTTCTGAGGTCGACCTTGTAAAGATAAGGATTCAGGTCTGTCTGCTGTTTACCTTTGCTCCTGCGCGCACTGCCCTTCTCTCCACATTTATGTGTTTGTTTGTTTGTCTATCTAATCTTTTGGGTTTTTATTTCTAATTAGGTCGACAGTTGTCTATTTATTAATTTTTTTACTACGCATCAAGCTGCGCTGCTTGTCTTTGCTCCTGTGTTCTCGCGCACTCTCGCCTTTTCCACTTATTTTTATTTTTGATTTATTTTTGATTTATTTTGTCAATTTTAAAAAAAAATACGCATCGTGCTGTGCTGTTTGTGTTTGCTTGAGTGCATTCGCGCGCTCTCGCTTTCTCCACTTTACAATTTTTTTGTTATTATTTATCTATTCCTGAGAGTTTATCTTATTTTTTATTTGTTTATTTAAATGAAGTCGACCAGTTGCCTGCCCTTCCTTCCATTATACGTCACCGAGACAAACTGAACAAAGTTGTGAGGTCGACCTTGTAAAGATAAGGATTCAGGTCTGTCTGCTGTTTACCTTTGCTCCTGCGCGCACTGCCCTTCTCTCCACATTTATGTGTTTGTTTGTTTGTCTATCTAATCTTTTGGGTTTTTATTTCTAATGAGGTCGACCAGTTGTCTATTTATTATTTTTTTTACTACGCATCAAGCTGCGCTGCTTGTCTTTGCTCCTGTGTGCTCGCGCACTCTCGCCTTTTCCACTTATTTTTATTTTTGATTTATTTTTTATTTATTTTGTCAATTTTAAAAAAAAAAGACGCATCGTGCTGTGCTGTTTGTGTTTGCTTGAGTGCATTCGCGCGCTCTCGCTTTCTCCACTTTACAATTTTTTTGTTATTATTTATCTATTCCTGAGAGATTATCTTATTTTTTATTTGTTTATTTAAATGAAGTCGACCAGTTGCCTGCACTTCCTTCCATTATCCGTCACCGAGACAAACTGAACAAAGTTCTGAGGTCGACCTTGTAAAGAAAAGGATTCAGGTCTGTCTGCTGTTTACCTTTGCTCCTGCGTGCACTGCCCTTCTCTCCACATTTATGTGTTTGTTTGTTTGTCTATCTAATCTTTTGGGTTTTTATTTCTAATGAGGTCGACCAGTTGTCTATTTATTATTTTTTTTACTACGCATCAAGCTGCGCTGCTTGTCTTTGCTCCTGTGTGCTCGCGCACTCTCGCCTTTTCCACTTATTTTTATTTTTGATTTATTTTGTCAATTTAAAAAAAATACGCATCGTGCTGTGCTGTTTGTGTTTGCTTGAGTGCATTCGCGCGCTCTCGCTTTCTCCACTTTACAATTTTTTTGTTATTATTTATCTATTCCTGAGAGTTTATCTTATTTTTTATTTGTTTATTTAAATGAAGTCGACCAGTTGCCTGCCCTTCCTTCCATTATCCGTCACAGAGACAAACTGAACAAAGTTCTGAGGTCGACCTTGTAAAGATAAGGATTCAGGTCTGTCTGCTGTTTACCTTTGCTCCCTTGCGCACTGCTTTTCTCTCCACATTTATGTGTTTGTTTGTTTGTCTATCTAATCTTTTGGGTTTTTATTTCTAATGAGTTCGACCAGTTGTCTATTTATTATTTTATTTACTACGCATCAAGCTGCGCTGCTTGTCTTTGCTCCTGTGTGCTCGCGCACTCTCTCCTTTTCCACTTATTTTTGATTTATTTTTGATTTATGTTGTCAATTTAAAAAAAAATACGCATCGTGCTGTGCTGTTTGTGTTTCCTTGAGTGCATTCGCGCGCTCTCGCTTTCTCCACTTTAGAATTTTTTTCTTATTATTTATCTATTCCTGAGAGTTTATCTTATTTTTTATTTGTTTATTTAAATGAAGTCGACCAGTTGCCTGCCCTTCCTTCCATTATCCGTCACCGAGACAAACTTAACAAAGTTCTGAGGTCGACCTTGTAAAGATAAGGATTCAGGTCTGTCTGCTGTTTACCTTTGCTCCTGCGCGCACTGCCCTTCTCTCCACATTTATGTGTTTGTTTGTTTGTCTATCTAATCTTTTGGGTTTTTATTTCTAATGAGGTCGACCAGTTGTCTATTTATTATTTTTTTTACTACGCATCAAGCTGCGCTGCTTGTCTTTGCTCCTGTGTGCTCGCGTACTATCGCCTTTCCACTTATTTTTATTTTTGATTTATTTTTGATTTATTTTGTCAATTTTAAAAAAAAATACGCATCGTGCTGTGCTGTTTGTGTTTGCTTGAGTGCATTCGCGCGCTCTCGCTTTCTCCACTTTACAATTTTTTTGTTATTATTTATCTATACCTGAGAGTTTATCTTATTTTTTATTTGTTTATTTAAATGAAGTCGACCAGTTGCCTGCCCTTCCTTCCATTATCCGTCACCGAGACAAACTGAACAAAGTTCTGAGGTCGACCTTGAAAAGATAAGGATTCAGGTCTGTCTGCTGTTTACTTTTGCTCCTGCGCGCACCGCCCTTCTCTCCACATTTATGTGTTTGTTTGTTTGTCTATCTAATCTTTTGGGTTTTTATTTCTAATGAGGTCGACCAGTTGTCTATTTATTATTTTTTTTACTACGCATCAAGCTGGGCTGCTTGTCTTTGCTCCTGTGTGCTCGCGGACTCTCGCCTTTTCCACTTATTTTTATTTTTGATTTATTTTTGTTTTATTTTGTCAATTAAAAAAAATACGCATCGTGCTGTGCTGTTTGTGTTTGCTTGAGTGCATTCGTGCGCTCTCGCTTTCTCCACTTTACAATTTTTTTTGTTATTATTTATCTATTCCTGAGAGTTTATCTCATTTTTTATTTGTTTATTTAAATGAAGTCGACCAGTTGCCTGCCCTTCCTTCCATTATCCATCACCGAGACAAACTGAACAAAGTTCTGAGGTCGACCTTGTAAATATAAGGATTCAGGTCTGTCTGCTGTTTACCTTTGCTCCTGCGCGCACTGCCCTTCTCTCCACATTTATGTGTTTGTTTGTTTGTCTATCTAATCTTTTGGGTTTTTATTTCTAATGAGGTCGACCAGTTGTCTATTTATTATTTTTTTTACTACGCATCAAGCTGGGCTGCTTGTCTTTGCTCCTGTGTGCTCGCGGACTCTCGCCTTTTCCACTTATTTGTATTTTTGATTTATTTTTGATTTATTTTGTCAATTAAAAAAAAATACGCATCGTGCTGTGCTGTTTGTGTTTCCTTGAGTGCATTCGCGCGCTCTCGCTTTCTCCACTTTACAATTTTTTTTGTTATTATTTATCTATTCCTGAGAGTTTATCTCATTTTTTATTTGTTTATTTAAATGAAGTCGACCAGTTGCCTGCCCTTCCTTCCATTATCCGTCACAGAGACAAACTGAACAAAGTTCTGAGGTCGACCTTGTAAAGATAAGGATTCAGGTCTGTCTGCTGTTTACCTTTGCTCCTGCGCGCACTGCCCTTCTCTCCAAATTTATGTGTTTGTTTGTTTGTCTATCTAATCTTTTGGGTTTTTATTTCTAATGAGTTCGACCAGTTGTCTATTTATTATTTTATTTACTACGCATCAAGCTGCGCTGCTTGTCTTTGCTCCTGTGTGCTCGCGCACTCTCGCCTTTTCCACTTATTTTTATTTTTGATTTATTTTGTCAATTTAAAAAAAAATACGCATCGTGCTGTGCTGTTTGTGTTTGCTTGAGTGCATTCGCGCGCTCTCGCTTTCTCCACTTTACAATTTTTTTGTTATTATTTATCTATTCCTGAGAGTTTATCTTATTTTTTATTTGTTTATTTAAATGAAGTCGACCAGTTGCCTGCCCTTCCTTCCATTATCCGTCACCGAGACAAACTGAACAAAGTTCTGAGGTCGACCTTGTAAAGATAAGTATTCAGGTCTGTCTGCTGTTTACCTTTGCTCCTGCGCGCACTGCCCTTCTCTCCACATTTATGTGTTTGTTTGTTTGTCTATCTAATCTTTTGGGTTTTTATTTCTAATGAGTTCGACCAGTTGTCTATTTATTATTTTTTTTTACTACGCATCAAGCTGCGCTGCTTGTCTTTGCTCCTGTGTGCTCGCGCACTCTCGCCTTTTCCACTTATTTTTATTTTTGATTTATTTTTGATTTATTTTGTCAATTTTAAAAAAAAATACGCATCGTGCTGTGCTGTTTGTTTTTGCTTGAGTACATTCGCGCGCTCTCGCTTTCTCCACTTTACAATTTTTTTGTTATTATTTATCTATTCCTGAGAGTTTATCTTATTTTTTATTTGTTTATTTAAATGAAGTCGATCAGTTGCCTGCCCTTCCTTCCATTATCCGTCACCGAGACAAACTGAACAAAGTTCTGAGGTCGACCTTATAAAGATAAGGATTCAGGTCTGTCTGCTGTTTACCTTTGCTCCTGCGCGCACTGCCATTCTCTCCACATTTATGTGTTTGTTTGTTTGTCTATCTAATCTTTTGGGTTTTTATTTCTAATGAGGTCGACCAGTTGTCTATTTATTATTTTTTTTACTACGCATCAAGCTGCGCTGCTTGTCTTTGCTCCCGAGGGCTCGCGCACTCTCGCCTTTTCCACTTATTTTTATTTTTGATTTATTTTTGATTTATTTTGTCAATTTAAAAAAAATACGCATCGTGCTGTGCTGTTTGTGTTTGCGTGAGTGCATTCGCGCACTCTCGCTTTCTCCACTTTACAATTTTTTTGTTATTATTTATCTATTCCTGAGAGATTATCTTATTTTTTATTTGTTTATTTAAATGAAGTCGACCAGTTGCCTGCCCTTCCTTCCATTATCCGTCACCGAGACAAAGTGAACAAAGTTCTGAGGTCGACCTTGTAAAGATAAGGATTCAGGTCTGTCTGCTGTTTACCTTTGCTCCTGCGCGCACTGCCCTTCTCTCCACATTTATGTGTTTGTTTGTTTGTCTATCTAATCTTTTGGGTTTTTATTTCTAATTAGGTCGACAGTTGTCTATTTATTAATTTTTTTACTACGCATCAAGCTGCGCTGCTTGTCTTTGCTCCTGTGTTCTCGCGCACTCTCGCCTTTTCCACTTATTTTTATTTTTGATTTATTTTTGATTTATTTTGTCAATTTTAAAAAAAATACGCATCGTGCTGTGCTGTTTGTGTTTGCTTGAGTGCATTCGCGCGCTCTCGCTTTCTCCACTTTACAATTTTTTTGTTATTATTTATCTATTCCTGAGAGTTTATCTTATTTTTTATTTGTTTATTTAAATGAAGTCGACCAGTTGCCTGCCCTTCCTTCCATTATACGTCACCGAGACAAACTGAACAAAGTTGTGAGGTCGACCTTGTAAAGATAAGGATTCAGGTCTGTCTGCTGTTTACCTTTGCTCCTGCGCGCACTGCCCTTCTCTCCACATTTATGTGTTTGTTTGTTTGTCTATCTAATCTTTTGTGTTTTTATTTCTAATGAGGTCGACCAGTTGTCTATTTATTATTTTTTTTACTACGCATCAAGCTGCGCTGCTTGTCTTTGCTCCTGTGTGCTCGCGCACTCTCGCCTTTTCCACTTATTTTTATTTTTGATTTATTTTTGATTTATTTTGTCAATTTTAAAAAAAAAATACGCATCGTGCTGTGCTGTTTGTGTTTGCTTGAGTGCATTCGCGCGCTCTCGCTTTCTCCACTTTACAATTTTTTTGTTATTATTTATCTATTCCTGAGAGATTATCTTATTTTTTATTTGTTTATTTAAATGAAGTCGACCAGTTGCCTGCACTTCCTTCCATTATCCGTCACCGAGACAAACTGAACAAAGTTCTGAGGTCGACCTTGTAAAGAAAAGGATTCAGGTCTGTCTGCTGTTTACCTTTGCTCCTGCGTGCACTGCCCTTCTCTCCACATTTATGTGTTTGTTTGTTTGTCTATCTAATCTTTTGGGTTTTTATTTCTAATGAGGTCGACCAGTTGTCTATTTATTATTTTTTTTACTACGCATCAAGCTGCGCTGCTTGTCTTTGCTCCTGTGTGCTCGCGCACTCTCGCCTTTTCCACTTATTTTTATTTTTGATTTATTTTGTCAATTTAAAAAAAATACGCATCGTGCTGTGCTGTTTGTGTTTGCTTGAGTGCATTCGCGCGCTCTCGCTTTCTCCACTTTACAATTTTTTTGTTATTATTTATCTATTCCTGAGAGTTTATCTTATTTTTTATTTGTTTATTTAAATGAAGTCGACCAGTTGCCTGCCCTTCCTTCCATTATCCGTCACAGAGACAAACTGAACAAAGTTCTGAGGTCGACCTTGTAAAGATAAGGATTCAGGTCTGTCTGCTGTTTACCTTTGCTCCCTTGCGCACTGCTTTTCTCTCCACATTTATGTGTTTGTTTGTTTGTCTATCTAATCTTTTGGGTTTTTATTTCTAATGAGTTCGACCAGTTGTCTATTTATTATTTTATTTACTACGCATCAAGCTGCGCTGCTTGTCTTTGCTCCTGTGTGCTCGCGCACTCTCTCCTTTTCCACTTATTTTTGATTTATTTTTGATTTATGTTGTCAATTTAAAAAAAAATACGCATCGTGCTGTGCTGTTTGTGTTTCCTTGAGTGCATTCGCGCGCTCTCGCTTTCTCCACTTTAGAATTTTTTTCTTATTATTTATCTATTCCTGAGAGTTTATCTTATTTTTTATTTGTTTATTTAAATGAAGTCGACCAGTTGCCTGCCCTTCCTTCCATTATCCGTCACCGAGACAAACTTAACAAAGTTCTGAGGTCGACCTTGTAAAGATAAGGATTCAGGTCTGTCTGCTGTTTACCTTTGCTCCTGCGCGCACTGCCCTTCTCTCCACATTTATGTGTTTGTTTGTTTGTCTATCTAATCTTTTGGGTTTTTATTTCTAATGAGGTCGACCAGTTGTCTATTTATTATTTTTTTTACTACGCATCAAGCTGCGCTGCTTGTCTTTGCTCCTGTGTGCTCGCGTACTATCGCCTTTCCACTTATTTTTATTTTTGATTTATTTTTGATTTATTTTGTCAATTTTAAAAAAAAATACGCATCGTGCTGTGCTGTTTGTGTTTGCTTGAGTGCATTCGCGCGCTCTCGCTTTCTCCACTTTACAATTTTTTTGTTATTATTTATCTATACCTGAGAGTTTATCTTATTTTTTATTTGTTTATTTAAATGAAGTCGACCAGTTGCCTGCCCTTCCTTCCATTATCCGTCACCGAGACAAACTGAACAAAGTTCTGAGGTCGACCTTATAAAGATAAGGATTCAGGTCTGTCTGCTGTTTACCTTTGCTCCTGCGCGCACTGCCATTCTCTCCACATTTATGTGTTTGTTTGTTTGTCTATCTAATCTTTTGGGTTTTTATTTCTAATGAGGTCGACCAGTTGTCTATTTATTATTTTTTTTACTACGCATCAAGCTGCGCTGCTTGTCTTTGCTCCTGTGGGCTCGCGCACTCTCGCCTTTTCCACTTACTTTTATTTTTGATTTATTTTTGATTTATTTTGTCAATTTAAAAAAAATACGCATCGTGCTGTGCTGTTTGTGTTTGCTTGAGTGCATTCGCGCACTCTCGCTTTCTCCACTTTACAATTTTTTTGTTATTATTTATCTATTCCTGAGAGATTATCTTATTTTTTATTTGTTTATTTAAATGAAGTCGACCAGTTGCCTGCCCTTCCTTCCATTATCCGTCACCGAGACAAAGTGAACAAAGTTCTGAGGTCGACCTTGTAAAGATAAGGATTCAGGTCTGTCTGCTGTTTACCTTTGCTCCTGCGCGCACTGCCCTTCTCTCCACATTTATGTGTTTGTTTGTTTGTCTATCTAATCTTTTGGGTTTTTATTTCTAATGAGGTCGACCAGTTGTCTATTTATTAATTTTTTTACTACGCATCAAGCTGCGCTGCTTGTCATTGCTCCTGTGTTCTCGCGCACTCTCGCCTTTTCCACTTATTTTTATTTTTGATTTATTTTTGATTTATTTTGTCAATTTTAAAAAAAATACGCATCGTGCTGTGCTGTTTGTGTTTGCTTGAGTGCATTCGCGCGCTCTCGCTTTCTCCACTTTACAATTTTTTTGTTATTATTTATCTATTCCTGAGAGTTTATCTTATTTTTTATTTGTTTATTTAAATGAAGTCGACCAGTTGCCTGCCCTTCCTTCCATTATACGTCACCGAGACAAACTGAACAAAGTTGTGAGGTCGACCTTGTAAAGATAAGGATTCAGGTCTGTCTGCTGTTTACCTTTGCTCCTGCGCGCAGTGCCCTTCTCTCCACATTTATGTGTTTGTTTGTTTGTCTATCTAATCTTTTGGGTTTTTATTTCTAATGAGGTCGACCAGTTGTCTATTTATTATTTTTTTTACTACGCATCAAGCTGCGCTGCTTGTCTTTGCTCCTGTGTGCTCGCGCACTCTCGCCTTTTCCACTTATTTTTATTTTTGATTTATTTTTGATTTATTTTGTCAATTTTAAAAAAAAATACGCATCGTGCTGTGCTGTTTGTGTTTGCTTGAGTGCATTCGCGCGCTCTCGCTTTCTCCACTTTACAATTTTTTTGTTATTATTTATCTATTCCTGAGAGATTATCTTATTTTTTATTTGTTTATTTAAATGAAGTCGACCAGTTGCCTGCACTTCCTTCCATTATCCGTCACCGAGACAAACTGAACAAAGTTCTGAGGTCGACCTTGTAAAGAAAAGGATTCAGGTCTGTCTGCTGTTTACCTTTGCTCCTGCGTGCACTGCCCTTCTCTCCACATTTATGTGTTTGTTTGTTTGTCTATCTAATCTTTTGGGTTTTTATTTCTAATGAGGTCGACCAGTTGTCTATTTATTATTTTTTTTACTACGCATCAAGCTGCGCTGCTTGTCTTTGCTCCTGTGTGCTCGCGCACTCTCGCCTTTTCCACTTATTTTTATTTTTGATTTATTTTGTCAATTTAAAAAAAATACGCATCGTGCTGTGCTGTTTGTGTTTGCTTGAGTGCATTCGCGCGCTCTCGCTTTCTTCACTTTACAATTTTTTTGTTATTATTTATCTATTCCTGAGAGTTTATCTTATTTTTTATTTGTTTATTTAAATGAAGTCGACCAGTTGCCTGCCCTTCCTTCCATTATCCGTCACCGAGACAAACTGAACAAAGTTCTGAGGTCGACCTTGTAAAGATAAGGATTCAGGTCTGTCTGCTGTTTACCTTTGCTCCTTCGCGCACTGCCCTTTTCTCCACATTTATGTGTTTGTTTGTTTGTCTATCTAATTTTTGGGTTTTTATTTCTAATGAGGTCGACCAGTTGTCTATTTATTATTTTTTTTACTACGCATCAAGCTGCGCTGCTTGTCTTTGCTCCTGTGTGCACGCGCACTCTCGCCTTTTCCACTTATTTTTATTTTTGATTTATTTTGATTTATTTTGTCAATTTAAAAAAAAAATACAAATCGTGCTGTGCTGTTTGTGTTTGCTTGAGTGCATTCGCGTGCTCTCGCTTTCTCCACTTTGCAATTTTTTGTTATTATTTATCTATTCCTGAGAGTTTATCTTATTTTTTATTTGTTTATTTAAATGAAGTCGACCAGTTGCCTGCCCTTCCTTCAATTATCCGTCACCGAGACAAACTGCACAAAGTTCTGAGGTCGACCTTGTAAAGATAAGGATTCAGGTCTGTCTGCTGTTTACCTTTGCTCCTGCGCGCACTGCCCTTCTCTCCACATTTATGTGTTTGTTTGTTTGTCTATCTAATCTTTTGGGTTTTTATTTCTAATGAGGTCGACCAGTTGTCTATTTATTATTTTTTTTACTACGATCAAGCTGCGCTGCTTGTCTTTGCTCCTATGTGCTCGCGCACTCTCGCCTTTTCCACTTATTTTTATTTTTGATTTATTTTTGATTTATTTTGTCAATTTTAAAAAAAATACGCATCGTGCTGTGCTGTTTGTGTTTGCTTTAGTGCATTCGCGCGCTCTCGCTTTCTCCACTTTACAATTTTTTTGTTATTATTTATCTATTCCTGAGAGTTTATCTTATTTTTTATTTGTTTATTTAAATGAAGTCGACCAGTTGCCTGCCCTTCCTTCCATTATCCGTCACCGAGACAAACTGAACAAAGTTCTGAGGTCGACCTTGTAAAGATAAGGATTCAGGTCTGTCTGCTGTTTACCTTTGCTCCTGCGCGCACTGCCCTTCTCTCCACATTTATGTGTTTGTTTGTTTGTCTATCTAATCTTTTGGGTTTTTATTTCTAATGAGGTCGACCAGTTGTCTATTTATTATTTTTTTTACTACGCATCAAGCTGCGCTGCTTGTCTTTGCTCCTGTGTGCTCGCGCACTCTCGCCTTTTCCACTTATTTTTATTTTTGATTTATTTTTGATTTATTTTGTCAATTTTAAAAAAAAAATACGCATCGTGCTGTGCTGTTTGTGTTTGCTTGAGTGCATTCGCGCGCTCTCGCTTTCTCCACTTTACAATTTTTTTGTTATTATTTATCTATTCCTGAGAGATTATCTTATTTTTTATTTGTTTATTTAAATGAAGTCGACCAGTTGCCTGCACTTCCTTCCATTATCCGTCACCGAGACAAACTGAACAAAGTTCTGAGGTCGACCTTGTAAAGAAAAGGATTCAGGTCTGTCTGCTGTTTACCTTTGCTCCTGCGTGCACTGCCCTTCTCTCCACATTTATGTGTTTGTTTGTTTGTCTATCTAATCTTTTGGGTTTTTATTTCTAATGAGGTCGACCAGTTGTCTATTTATTATTTTTTTTACTACGCATCAAGCTGCGCTGCTTGTCTTTGCTCCTGTGTGCTCGCGCACTCTCGCCTTTTCCACTTATTTTTATTTTTGATTTATTTTGTCAATTTAAAAAAAATACGCATCGTGCTGTGCTGTTTGTGTTTGCTTGAGTGCATTCGCGCGCTCTCGCTTTCTCCACTTTACAATTTTTTTGTTATTATTTATCTATTCCTGAGAGTTTATCTTATTTTTTATTTGTTTATTTAAATGAAGTCGACCAGTTGCCTGCCCTTCCTTCCATTATCCGTCACAGAGACAAACTGAACAAAGTTCTGAGGTCGACCTTGTAAAGATAAGGATTCAGGTCTGTCTGCTGTTTACCTTTGCTCCCTTGCGCACTGCCCTTCTCTCCACATTTATGTGTTTGTTTGTTTGTCTATCTAATCTTTTGGGTTTTTATTTCTAATGAGTTCGACCAGTTGTCTATTTATTATTTTATTTACTACGCATCAAGCTGCGCTGCTTGTCTTTGCTCCTGTGTGCTCGCGCACTCTCGCCTTTTCCACTTATTTTTGATTTATTTTTGATTTATGTTGTCAATTTAAAAAAAAATAGGCATCGTGCTGTGCTGTTTGTGTTTCCTTGAGTGCATTCGCGCGCTCTCGCTTTCTCCACTTTAGAATTTTTTTCTTATTATTTATCTATTCCTGAGAGTTTATCTTATTTTTTATTTGTTTATTTAAATGAAGTCGACCAGTTGCCTGCCCTTCCTTCCATTATCCGTCACCGAGACAAACTTAACAAAGTTCTGAGGTCGACCTTGTAAAGATAAGGATTCAGGTCTGTCTGCTGTTTACCTTTGCTCCTGCGCGCACTGCCCTTCTCTCCACATTTATGTGTTTGTTTGTTTGTCTATCTAATCTTTTGGGTTTTTATTTCTAATGAGTTCGACCAGTTGTCTATTTATTATTTTATTTACTACGCATCAAGCTGCGCTGCTTGTGTTTGCTCCTGTGTGCTCGCACACTCTCGCCTTTTCCACTTATTTTTGATTTACTTTTTATTTATTCTGTCAATTTTAAAAAAATATACGCATCGTGCTGTGCTGTTTGTGTTTGCTTGAGTGCATTCGCGCGCTCTCGCTTTCTCCACTTTACAATTTTTTTGTTATTATTTATCTATTCCTGAGAGTTTATCTTATTTTTTATTTGTTTATTTAAATGAAGTCGAACAGTTGCCTGCCCTTCCTTCCATTATCCGTCACCGAGACAAACTGAACAAAGTTCTGAGGTCGACCTTGTAAATATAAGGATTCAGGTCTGTCTGCTGTTTACCTTTGCTCCTGCGCGCACTGCCCTTCTCTCCACATTTATGTGTTTGTTTGTTTGTCTATCTAATCTTTTGGGTTTTTATTTCTAATGAGGTCGACCAGTTGTCTATTTATTATTTTTTTTACTACGCATCAAGCTGCGCTGCTTGTCTTTGCTCCTGTGTGTTCGCGGACTCTCGCCTTTTCCACTTATTTTTATTTTTGATTTATTTTTGATTTATTTTGTCAATTTAAAAAAAAATTCGCATCGTGCTATGCTGTTTGTGTTTGCTTGAGTGCATTTGCGCGCTCTCGCTTTCTCCACTTTACAATTTTTTGTTATTATTTATCTATTCCTGAGAGTTTATCTTATTTTTTATTTGTTTATTTTAATGAATTCGACCAGTTGCCTGCCCTTCCTTCCATTATCCGTCACCGAGACAAACTGAACAAAGTTCTGAGGTAGACCTTGTAAAGAGAAGGATTCTGGTCTGTCTGCTGTTTACCTTTGCTCCTGCCCGCACTGCCCTTCTCTCCACATTTATGTGTTTGTTTGTTTGTCTATCTAATCTTTTGGGTTTTTATTTCTAATGAGGTCGACCAGTTGTCTATTTATTATTTTTTTTACTACGCATCAAGCTGCGCTGCTTGTCTTTGCTCCTGTGTGCTCGCGCACTCTCGCCTTTTCCACTTATTTTTATTTTTGATTTATTTTTGATTTATTTTGTCAATTTTTGAAAAAAATACGCATCGTGCTGTGCTGTTTGTGTTTGCTTGAGTGCATTCGCGCGCTCTCGCTTTCTCCACTTTACAATTTTTTTGTTATTATTTATCTATTCCTGAGAGTTTATCTTATTTTTTATTTGTTTATTTAAATGAAGTCGACCAGTTGCCTGTCCTTCCTTCCTTTATCCGTCACCGAGACAAACTGAACAAAGTTCTGAGGTCGACCTTGTAAAGATAAGGATTCAGGTCTGTCTGCTGTTTACCTTTGCTCCTGCCCGCACTGCCCTTCTCTCCACATTTATGTGTTTGTTTGTTTGTCTATTTAATCTTTTGGGTTTTTATTTCTAATGAGGTCGACCAGTTGTCTACTTATTATTTGTTTTACTACGCGTCAAGCTGCTCTGCTTGTCTTTGCTCCTGTGTGCTCGCGCACTCTCGCCTTTTCCACTTATTTTTATATTTGATTTATTTTTGATTTATTTTGTCAATTTTTGAAAAAAATACGCATCGTGCTGTGCTGTTTGTGTTTGCTTGAGTGCATTCGCGCGCTCTCGCTTTCTCCACTTTACAATTTTTTGTTATTATTTATGTATTCCTGAGAGTTTATCTTATTTTTTATTTGTTTATTTAAATGAAGTCGACCAATTGCCTGCCCTTCCTTCCATTATCCGTCACCGAGACAAACTGAACAAAGTTCTGAGGTCGACCTTGTAAAGATAAGGATTCAGGTCTGTCTGCTGTTTACCTTTGCTCCTGCGCGCACAGCCCTTCTCTCCACATTTATGTGTTTGTTTGTTTGTCTATCTAATCTTTTGGGTTTTTATTTATAATGAGGTCGACCAGTTGTCTATTTATTATTTTTTTTACTACGCATCAAGCTGCGCGGCTTGTCTTTGCTCCTGTGTGCTCGCGCACTCTCGCCTTTTCCACTTATTTTTTTTTTTGATTTATTTTTGATTTATTTTGTCAATTTAAAAAAAAATACGCATCGTGCTGTGCTGTTTGTGTTTGCTTGAGTGCATTCGCGCGCTCACGCTTTCTCCACTTTACAATTTTTTTGTTATTATTTATCTATTCCTGAGAGTTTATCTTATTTTTTATTTGTTTATTTAAATGAAGTCGACCAGTTGCCTGCCCTTCCTTCCATTATCCGTCACCGAGACAAACTGAACAAAGTTCTGAGGTCGACCTTGTAAAGATAAGGATTCAGGTCTGTCTGCTGTTTACCTTTGCTCCTGCGCGCACCGCCCTTCTCTCCACATTTATGTGTTTGTTTGTTTGTCTATCTAATCTTTTGGGTTTTTATTTCTAATGAGGTCGACCAGTTGTCTATTTATTATTTTTTTTACTACGCATCAAGCTGGGCTGCTTGTCTTTGCTCCTGTGTGCTCGCGGACTCTCGCCTTTTCCACTTATTTTTATTTTTGATTTATTTTTGTTTTATTTTGTCAATTAAAAAAAATACGCATCGTGCTGTGCTGTTTGTGTTTGCTTGAGTGCATTCGCGCGCTCTCGCTTTCTCCACTTTACAATTTTTTTTGTTATTATTTATCTATTCCTGAGAGTTTATCTCATTTTTTATTTGTTTATTTAAATGAAGTCGACCAGTTGCCTGCCCTTCCTTCCATTATCCATCACCGAGACAAACTGAACAAAGTTCTGAGGTCGACCTTGTAAATATAAGGATTCAGGTCTGTCTGCTGTTTTCCTTTGCTCCTGCGCGCACTGCCCTTCTCTCCACATTTATGTGTTTGTTTGTTTGTCTATCTAATCTTTTGGGTTTTTATTTCTAATGAGGTCGACCAGTTGTCTATTTATTATTTTTTTTACTACGCATCAAGCTGGGCTGCTTGTCTTTGCTCCTGTGTGCTCGCGGACTCTCGCCTTTTCCACTTATTTTTATTTTTGATTTATTTTTGATTTATTTTGTCAATTAAAAAAAAATACGCATCGTGCTGTGCTGTTTGTGTTTCCTTGAGTGCATTCGCGCGCTCTCGCTTTCTCCACTTTACAATTTTTTTTGTTATTATTTATCTATTCCTGAGAGTTTATCTCATTTTTTATTTGTTTATTTAAATGAAGTCGACCAGTTGCCTGCCCTTCCTTCCACTATCCGTCACCGAGACAAACTGAACAAAGTTCTGAGGTCGACCTTGTAAAGAAAAGGATTCAGGTCTGTCTGCTGTTTACCTTTGCTCCTGCGCGCACAGCCCTTCTCTCCACATTTATGTGTTTGTTTGTTTGTCTATCTAATCTTTTGGGTTTTTATTTCTAATGAGGTCGACCAGTTGTCTATTTATTATTTTTTTTACTACGCATCAAGCTGCGCTGCTTGTCTTTGCTCCTGTGTGCTCGCGCACTCTCGCCTTTTCCACTTATTTTTATTTTTGATTTATTTTTGATTTATTTTGTCAATTTTAAAAAAAAATACGCATCGTGCTGTGCTGTTTGTGTTTGCTTGAGTGCATTCGCGCGCTCTCGCTTTCTCCACTTTACAATTTTTTTGTTATTATTTATCTATTCCTGAGAGTTTATCTTATTTTTTATTTGTTTATTTAAATGAAGTCGACCAGTTGCCTGCCCTTCCTTCCATTATCCGTCACAGAGACAAACTGAACAAAGTTCTGAGGTCGACCTTGTAAAGATAAGGATTCAGGTCTGTCTGCTGTTTACCTTTTCTCCTGCGCGCACTGCCCTTCTCTCCACATTTATGTGTTTGTTGTTTGTCTATCTAATCTTCTGGGTTTTTATTTCTAATGAGTTCGACCAGTTGTCTATTTATTATTTTATTTACTACGCATCAAGCTGCGCTGCTTGTGTTTGCTCCTGTGTGCTCGCGCACTCTCGCCTTTTCCACTTATTTTTGATTTACTTTTTATTTATTCTGTCAATTTTAAAAAAATATACGCATCGTGCTGTGCTGTTTGTGTTTGCTTGAGTGCATTCGCGCGCTCTCGCTTTCTCCACTTTACAATTTTTTTGTTATTATTTATCTATTCCTGAGAGTTTACTTTATTTTTTATTTGTTTATTTAAATGAAGTCGACCAGTTGCCTGCCCTTCCTTCCATTATCCGTCACCGAGACAAACTGAACAAAGTTCTGAGGTCGACCTTGTAAAGATAAGGATTCAGGTCTGTCTGCTGTTTTCCTTTGCTCCTGCGCGCACTGCCCTTCTCTCCACATTTATGTGTTTGTTTGTTTGTCTATCTAATCTTTTGGGTTTTTATTTCTAATGAGGTCGACCAGTTGTCTATTTATTATTTTTTTTACTACGCATCAAGCTGCGCGGCTTGTCTTTGCTCCTGTGTGCTCGCGCACTCTCGCCTTTTCCACTTATTTTTATTTTTGATTTATTTTTGATTTATTTTGTCAATTTAAAAAAAAATACGCATCGTGCTGTGCTGTTTGTGTTTGCTTGAGTGCATTCGCGCGCTCACGCTTTCTCCACTTTACAATTTTTTTGTTATTATTTATCTATTCCTGAGAGTTTATCTTATTTTTTATTTGTTTATTTAAATGAAGTCGACCAGTTGCCTGCCCTTCCTTCCATTATCCGTCACCGAGACAAACTGAACAAAGTTCTGAGGTCGACCTTGTAAAGATAAGGATTCAGGTCTGTCTGCTGTTTACCTTTGCTCCTGCGCGCACCGCCCTTCTCTCCACATTTATGTGTTTGTTTGTTTGTCTATCTAATCTTTTGGGTTTTTATTTCTAATGAGGTCGACCAGTTGTCTATTTATTATTTTTTTTACTACGCATCAAGCTGGGCTGCTTGTCTTTGCTCCTGTGTGCTCGCGGACTCTCGCCTTTTCCACTTATTTTTATTTTTGATTTATTTTTGTTTTATTTTGTCAATTAAAAAAAATACGCATCGTGCTGTGCTGTTTGTGTTTGCTTGAGTGCATTCGCGCGCTCTCGCTTTCTCCACTTTACAATTTTTTTTGTTATTATTTATCTATTCCTGAGAGTTTATCTCATTTTTTATTTGTTTATTTAAATGAAGTCGACCAGTTGCCTGCCCTTCCTTCCATTATCCATCACCGAGACAAACTGAACAAAGTTCTGAGGTCGACCTTGTAAAGATAAGGATTCAGGTCTGTCTGCTGTTTACCTTTGCTCCTGCGCGCACTGCCCTTCTCTCCACATTTATGTGTTTGTTTGTTTGTCTATCTAATCTTTTGGGTTTTTATTTCTAATGAGGTCGACCAGTTGTCTATTTATTATTTTTTTTACTACGCATCAAGCTGGGCTGCTTGTCTTTGCTCCTGTGTGCTCGCGGACTCTCGCCTTTTCCACTTATTTTTATTTTTGATTTATTTTTGATTTATTTTGTCAATTAAAAAAAATACGCATCGTGCTGTGCTGTTTGTGTTTCCTTGAGTGCATTCGCGCGCTCTCGCTTTCTCCACTTTACAATTTTTTTTGTTATTATTTATCTATTCCTGAGAGTTTATCTCATTTTTTATTTGTTTATTTAAATGAAGTCGACCAGTTGCCTGCCCTTCCTTCCACTATCCGTCACCGAGACAAACTGAACAAAGTTCTGAGGTCGACCTTGTAAAGATAAGGATTCAGGTCTGTCTGCTGTTTACCTTTGCTCCTGCGCGCACAGCCCTTCTCTCCACATTTATGTGTTTGTTTGTTTGTCTATCTAATCTTTTGGGTTTTTATTTCTAATGAGGTCGACCAGTTGTCTATTTATTATTTTTTTTTACTACGCATCAAGTTGGGCTGCTTGTCTTTGCTCCTGTGTGCTCGCGGACTCTCGCCTTTTCCACTTATTTTTATTTTTGATTTATTTTTGATTTATTTTGTCAATTTTAATAAAAAATACGCATCGTCCTGTGCTGTTTGTGTTTGCTTGAGTGCATTCGCGCGCTCTCGCTTTCTCCACTTTACAATTTTTTTGTTATTATTTATCTATTCCTGAGAGTTTATCTTATTTTTTATTTGTTTATTTAAATGAAGTCGACCAGTTGCCTGCCCTTCCTTCCATTATCCGTCACCGAGACAAACTGAACAAAGTTCTGAGGTCGACCTTGTAAAGATAAGGATTCAGGTCTGTCTGCTGTTTACCTTTGCTCCTGCGCGCACTGCCCTTCTCTCCACATTTATGTGTTTGTTTGTTTGTCTATCTAATCTTTTGGGTTTTTAATTCTAATGAGGTCGACCAGTTGTCTATTTATTATTTTTTTTACTACGCATCAAGCTGCGCTGCTTGTCTTTGCTCCTGTGTGCTCGCGCACTCTCGCCTTTTCCACTTATTTTTATTTTTGATTTATTTTGTCAATTAAAAAAAAATACGCATCGTGCTGTGCTGTTTGTGTTTGCTTGAGTGCATTCGCGCGCTCTCGCTTTCTCCACTTTACAATTTTTTTGTTATTATTTATCTATTCCTGAGAGTTTATCTTATTTTTTATTTGTTTATTTAAATGAAGTCGACCCGTTGCCTGCCCTTCCTTCCATTATCCGTAACCGAGACAAACTGAACAAAGTTCTGAGGTCGACCTTGTAAAGATAAGGATTCAGGTCTGTCTGCTGTTTACCTTTGCTCCTGCGCGCACTGCCCTTCTCTCCACATTTATGTGTTTGTTTGTTTGTCTATCTAATCTTTTGGGTTTTTATTTCTAATGAGGTCGACCAGTTGTCTATTTATTATTTTTTTTACTACGCATCAAGCTGCGCTGCTTGTCTTTGCTCCTGTGTGCTCGCGCACTCTCGCCTTTTCCACTTATTTTTATTTTTGATTTATTTTTGATTTATTTTGTCAATTTAAAAAAAATACGCATCGTGCTGTGCTGTTTGTGTTTGCTTAAGTGCATTCGCGCGCTCTTGCTTTCTCCACTTTACAATTTTTTTGTTATTATTTATCTATTCCTGAGAGTATATCTTATTTTTTATTTTTTTATTTAAATGAAGTCGACCAGTTGCCTGCCCTTCCTTCCATTATCCGTCTCCGAGACAAACTTAACAAAGTTCTGAGGTCGACCTTGTAAAGATAAGGATTCAGGTCTGTCTGCTGTTTACCTTTGCTCCTGCGCGCACTGCCCTTCTCTCCACATTTATGTGTTTGTTTGTTTGTCTATCTAATCTTTTGGGTTTTTATTTCTAATGAGGTCGACCAGTTGTCTATTTATTATTTTTTTTACTACGCATCAAGCTGCGCTGCTTGTCTTTGCTCCTGTGTGCTCGCGCACTCTCGCCTTTTCCACTTATTTTTATTTTTGATTTATTTTTGATTTATTTTGTCAATTTTAAAAAAAAATACGCATCGTGCTGTGCTGTTTGTGTTTGCGTGAGTGCATTCGCGCGCTCTCGCTTTCTCCAATTTACAATTTTTTTGTTATTATTTATCCATTCCTGAGTTTATCTTATTTTTTATTTGTTTATTTAAATGAAGTCGACCAGTTGCCTGCCCTTCCTTC
Organism: Perognathus longimembris pacificus; assembly: GCF_023159225.1. NCBI lineage: Eukaryota > Metazoa > Chordata > Mammalia > Rodentia > Heteromyidae > Perognathus > Perognathus longimembris. Next base: position 1,405 of record NW_025958478.1, on the reverse strand, counting down.
CATTATCCGTCACCGAGACAAACTGAACAAAGTTCTGAGGTCGACCTTGTAAAGATAAGGATTCAGGTCTGTCTGCTGTTTACCTTTGCTCCTGCGCGCACTGCCCTTCTCTCCACATTTATGTGTTTGTTTGTTTGTCTATCTAATCTTTTGGGTTTTTATTTCTAATGAGGTCGACCAGTTGTCTATTTATTATTGTTTTTTACTACGCATCAAGCTGCGCTGCTTGTCTTTGCTCCTGTGTGTTCGCGGACTCTCGCCTTTTCCACTTATTTTTATTTTTGATTTATTTTTGATTTATTTTGTCAATTTAAAAAAAAAATTCGCATCGTGCTATGCTGTTTGTGTTTGCTTGAGTGCATTTGCGCGCTCTCGCTTTCTCCACTTTACAATTTTTTGTTATTATTTATCTATTCCTGAGAGTTTATCTTATTTTTTATTTGTTTATTTTAATGAATTCGACCAGTTGCCTGCCCTTCCTTCCATTATCCGTCACCGAGACAAACTGAACAAAGTTCTGAGGTAGACCTTGTAAAGAGAAGGATTCTGGTCTGTCTGCTGTTTACCTTTGCTCCTGCCCGCACTGCCCTTCTCTCCACATTTATGTGTTTGTTTGTTTGTCTATCTAATCTTTTGGGTTTTTATTTCTAATGAGGTCGACCAGTTGTCTATTTATTATTTTTTTACTACGCATCAAGCTGCGCTGCTTGTCTTTGCTCCTGTGTGCTCGCGCACTCTCGCCTTTTCCACTTATTTTATTTTTGATTTATTTTTGATTTATTTTGTCAATTTTTGAAAAAAATACGCATCGTGCTGTGCTGTTTGTGTTTGCTTGAGTGCATTCGCGCGCTCTCGCTTTCTCCACTTTACAATTTTTTTGTTATTATTTATCTATTCCTGAGAGTTTATCTTATTTTTTATTTGTTTATTTAAATGAAGTCGACCAGTTGCCTGCCCTTCCTTCCATTATCCGTCACCGAGACAAACTGAACAAAGTTCTGAGGTCGACCTTGTAAAGATAAGGATTCAGGTCTGTCTGCTGTTTACCTTTGCTCCTGCCCGCACTGCCCTTCTCTCCACATTTATGTGTTTGTTTGTTTGTCTATTTAATCTTTTGGGTTTTTATTTCTAATGAGGTCGACCAGTTGTCTACTTATTATTTGTTTTACTACGCGTCAAGCTGCTCTGCTTGTCTTTGCTCCTGTGTGCTCCCGCACTCTCGCCTTTTCCACTTATTTTTATATTTGATTTATTTTTGATTTATTTTGTCAATTTTGAAAAAAATACGCATCGTGCTGTGCTGTTTGTGTTTGCTTGAGTGCACTCGCGCGCTCTCGCTTTCTCCACTTTACAATTTTTTTGTTATTATTTATCTATTCCTGAGAGTTTATCTTATTTTTTATTT
>NW_025958477.1:0-43143 GCF_023159225.1 Perognathus longimembris pacificus | reverse complement strand
ACACAAACAGCACAGCACGATGCGTATTTTTTTTAAAATTGACAAAATAAATCAAAAATAAAAATAAGTGGAAAAGGCGAGAGTGCGCTTGCACACAGGAGCAAAGACAAGCAGCGCAGCTTGATGCGTAGTAAAAAAAAATAATAAATAGACAACTGGTCGACCTCATTAGAAATAAAAACCCAAAAGATTAGATAGACAAACAAACAAACACATAAATGTGGAGAGAAGGGCAGTGCGCGCAGGAGCAAAGGTAAACAGCAGACAGACCTGAATCCTTATCTTTACAAGGTCGACCTCAGAACTTTGTTCAGTTTGTCTCGGTGACGGATAATGGAAGGAAGGGCAGGCAACAGGTCGACTTCATTAAATAAACAAATAAAAAATAAGATAATCTCTCAGGAATAGATAAATAATAACAAAAAAATTGTAAAGTGGAGAAAGCGAGAGCGCGCGAATGCACTCAAGCAAACCCAAACAGCACAGCACGATGCGTATTTTTTTTTAAAATTGAAAAAATAAATCAAAAATAAAAATAAGTGGAAAAGGCGAGAGTGCGCGAGCACACAGTAGCAAAGACAAGCAGCGCAGCTTGATGCGTAGTAAAAAAAATAATAAATAGACAACTGGTCGACCTCATTAGAAATAAAAACCCAAAAGATTAGATAGACAAAGAAACAAACACATAAATGTGGAGAGAAGGGCAGTGCGCGCAGGAGCAAAGGTAAACAGCAGACAGACCTGAATCCTTATCTTTACAAGGTCGACCTCAGAACTTTGTTCAGTTTGTCTCGGTGACGGATAATGGAAGGAAGGGCAGGCAACTGGTCGACTTCATTTTAATAAACAAATAAAAAATAAGGTAAACTCTCAGGAATAGATAAATAATAACAAAAAAATTATAAAGTGGAGAAAGCGAGAGCGCCCGAATGCACTCAAGCTAACACAAACAGCACAGCACGATGCGTATTTTTTTTAAATTGACAAAATAAATCAAAAATAAATCAAAAATAAAAATAAGTGGAAAAGGCGAGAGTGCGCGAGCATACAGGTGCAAAGACAAGCAGCGCAGCTTGATGCGTAGTAAAAAAAAATAATAAATAGACAACTGGTCGACCTCATTAGAAATAAAAACCCAAAAGATTAGATAGACAAACAAACAAACACATAAATGTGGAGAGAAGGGCAGTGCGCGCAGGAGCAAAGGTAAACAGCAGACAGACCTGAATCCTTATCTTTACAAGGTCGACCTCAGAACTTTGTTCAGTTTGTCTCGGTGACGGATAATGGAAGGAAGGGCAGGCAACAGGTCGACTTCATTTAAATAAACAAATAAAAAATAAGATAAACTCTCAGGAATAGATAAATAATAACAAAAAAATTGTAAAGTGGAGAAAGCGAGAGCGCGCGAATGCACTCAAGCAAACACAAACAGCACAGCACGATGCGTATTTTTTTTTTAATTGAAAAAATAAATCAAAAATAAAAATGAGTGGAAAAGGCGAGAGTGCGCGAGCACACAGGAGCAAAGACAAGCAGCGCAGCTTGATGCGTAGTAAAAAAAATAATAAATAGACAACTGGTCGACCTCATTAGAAATAAAAACCCAAAAGATTAGATAGACAAACAAACAAACACATAAATGTGGAGAGAAGGGCAGTGCGCGCAGGAGCAAAGGTAAACAGCAGACAGACCTGAATCCTTATCTTTACAAGGTCGACCTCACTACTTTGTTCAGTTTTTCTCGGTGACGGATAATTGAAGGAAGGGCAGGCAACTGGTCGACTTCATTTTAATAAACAAATAAAAAATAAGATAAACTCTCAGGAATAGATAAATAATAACAAAAAAATTATAAAGTGGAGAAAGCGAGAGCGCCCGAATGCACTCAAGCTAACACAAACAGCACAGCACGATGCGTATTTTTTTAAATTGACAAAATAAATCAAAAATAAATCAAAAATAAAAATAAGTGGAAAAGGCGAGAGTGCGCGAGCATACAGGAGCAAAGACAAGCAGCGCAGCTTGATGCGTAGTAAAAAAAATAATAAATAGACAACTGGTCGACCTCATTAGAAATAAAATCCCAAAAGATTAGATAGACAAACAAACAAACACATAATTGTGGAGAGAAGGGCAGTGCGCGCAGGAGCAAAGGTAAACAGCAGACAGACCTGAATCCTTATCTTTACAAGGTCGACCTCAGAACTTTGTTCAGTTTGTCTCGGTGACGGATAATGGAAGGAAGGGCAGGCAACTGGTCGACTTCATTTAAAAAAACAAATAAAAAATAAGATAAACTCTCAGGAATAGATAAATAACAACAAAAAAATTGTAAAGTGGAGAAAGCGAGAGCGCGCGAATGCACACAAGCAAACACAAACAGCACAGCACGATGCGTATTTTTTTTAAAAATTGAGAAAATAAATCAAAAATAAAAATAAGTGGAAAAGGCGAGTGAGCGCGAGCACACAGGAGCAAAGACAAGCAGCGCAGCTTGATGCGTAGTAAAAAAAATAATAAATAGACAACTGGTCGACCTCAATAGAAATAAAAACCCAAAAGATTAGATAGACAAAGAAACAAACACATAAATGTGGAGAGAAGGGCAGTGCGCGCAGGAGCAAATGTAAACAGCAGACAGACCTGAATCCTTATCTTTACAAGGTCGACCTCAGAACTTTGTTCAGTTTGTCTCGGTGACGGATAATGGAAGGAAGGGCAGGCAACTGGTCAACTTCATTTAAATAAACAAATAAAAAATAAGATAAACTCTCAGGAATAGATGAATAATACCAAAAAAATTGTGAAGTGGAGAAAGCGAGAGCGCGCGAATGCACTCAAGCAAACACAAACAGCACAGCACGATGCGTATTTTTTTTAAAATTGAAAAAATAAATCAAAAATAAAAATAAGAGGAAAAGCGAGAGTGCGCGAGCACACAGGAGCAAAGACAAGCAGCGCAGCTTGATGCGTAGTAAAAAAAATAATAAATAGACAACTGGTCGACCTCATTAGAAATAAAAACCCAAAAGATTAGATAGACAAACAAACAAACACATAAATGTGGAGAGAAGGGCAGTGCGCGCAGGAGCAAAGTTAAACAGCAGACAGACCTGAATCCTTATCTTTACAAGGTCGACCTCAGAACTTTGTTCAGTTTGTCTCGGTGACGGATAATGGAAGGAAGGGTAGGCAACTGGTCGACTTCATTTAAATAAACAAATAAAAAATAAGATAAACTCTCAGGAATAGATAAATAATAACAAAAACATTGTAAAGTGGAGAAAGCGAGAGCGCGCGAATGCACTCAGGCAAACACAAACAGCACAGCACGATGCGTATTTTTTTTTAATTGACAAAATAAATAAAAATAAATCAAAAATAAAAATAAGTGGAAAAGGCGAGAGTGCGCGAGCACACAGGAGCAAAGACAAGCAGTGCAGCTTGATGCGTAGTAAAAAAATAATAAATAGACAACTGGTCGACCTCATTAGAAATAAAAACCCAAAAGATTAGATAGACAAACAAACAAACACATAAATGTAGAGAGAAGGGCAGTGCGGGCAGGAGCAAAGGTAAACAGCAGACAGACCTGAATCCTTATCTTTACAAGGTCGACCTCAGAACTTTGTTCAGTTTGTCTCGGTGACGGATAATGGAAGGAAGGGCAGGCAACTGGTCGACTTCATTTAAATAAACAAATAAAAAATAAGTTAAACTCTAAGGAATAGATAAATAATAACAAAAAAATTGTAAAGTGGAGAAAGCGAGAGCGCGCGAATGCACTCAAGCAAACACAAACAGCACAGCACGATGCGTATTTTTTTTAAAATTGACAAAATAAATCAAAAATAAAAATAAGTGGAAAAGGCGAGAGTGCGCTTGCACACAGGAGCAAAGACAAGCAGCGCAGCTTGATGCGTAGTAAAAAAAAATAATAAATAGACAACTGGTCGACCTCATTAGAAATAAAAACCCAAAAGATTAGATAGACAAACAAACAAACACATAAATGTGGAGAGAAGGGCAGTGCGCGCAGGAGCAAAGGTAAACAGCAGACAGACCTGAATCCTTATCTTTACAAGGTCGACCTCAGAACTTTGTTCAGTTTGTCTCGGTGACGGATAATGGAAGGAAGGGCAGGCAACAGGTCGACTTCATTTAAATAAACAAATAAAAAATAAGATAAACTCTCAGGAATAGATAAATAATAACAAAAAAATTGTAAAGTGGAGAAAGCGAGAGCGCGCGAATGCACTCAAGCAAACACAAACAGCACAGCACGATGCGTATTTTTTTTTAAAATTGAAAAAATAAATCAAAAATAAAAATAAGTGGAAAAGGCGAGAGTGCGCGAGCACACAGGAGCAAACACAAGCAGCGCAGCTTGATGCGTAGTAAAAAAAATAATAAATAGACAACTGGTCGACCTCATTAGAAATAAAAACCCAAAAGATTAGATAGACAAAGAAACAAACACATAAATGTGGAGAGAAGGGCAGTGCGCGCAGGAGCAAAGGTAAACAGCAGACAGACCTGAATCCTTATCTTTACAAGGTCGACCTCAGAACTTTGTTCAGTTTGTCTCGGTGACGGATAATGGAAGGAAGGGCAGGCAACTGGTCGACTTCATTTAAATAAACAAATAAAAAATAAGATAAACTCTCAGCAATAGATAAATAATAACAAAAAAAATTGTAAAGTGGAGAAAGCGAGAGCGCGCGAATGCACTCAAGCAAACACAAACAGCACAGCACGATGCGTATTTTTTTTTAAAATTGACAAAATGAATCAAAAATAAATCAAAAATAAAAATAAGTGGAAAAGGCGAGAGTGCGCGAGCACACAGGAGCAAAGACAAGCAGCGCAGCTTGATGCGTAGTAAAAAAAATAATAAATAGACAACTGGTCGACCTCATTAGAAATAAAAACCCAAAAGATTAGATAGACAAACAAACAAACACATAAATGTGGAGAGAAGGGCAGTGCGCGCAGGAGCAAAGGTAAACAGCAGACAGACCTGAATCCTTATCTTTACAAGGTCGACCTCAGAACTTTGTTCAGTTTGTCTCGGTGACGGATAATGGAAGGAAGGGCAGGCAACTGGTCGACTTCATTTTAATAAACAAATAAAAAATAAGATAAACTCTCAGGAATAGATAAATAACAACAAAAAAATTGTAAAGTGGAGAAAGCGAGAGCGCGCGAATGCACTCAAGCAAACACAAACAGCACAGCACGATGCGTATTTTTTTTAAAAATTGAGAAAATAAATCAAAAATAAAAATAAGTGGAAAAGGCGAGTGAGCGCGAGCACACAGGAGCAAAGACAAGCAGCGCAGCTTGATGCGTAGTAAAAAAAATAATAAATAGACAACTGGTCGAACGCAATAGAAATAAAAACCCAAAAGATTAGATAGAAAAAGAAACAAAAACATAAATGTGGAGAGAAGGGCAGTGCGCGCAGGAGCAAATGTAAACAGCAGACAGACCTGAATCCTTATCTTTACAAGGTCGACCTCAGAACTTTGTTCAGTTTGTCTCGGTGACGGATAATGGAAGGAAGGGCAGGCAACTGGTCGACTTCATTTAAATAAACAGATAAAAAATAAGATAAACTCTCAGGAATAGATGAATAATACCAGAAAAATTGTAAAGTGGAGAAAGCGAGAGCGCGCGAATGCACTCAAGCAAACACAAACAGCACAGCACGATGCGTATTTTTTTTAAATTGAAAAAATAAATCAAAAATAAATCAAAAATAAAAATAAGTGGAAAAGGCGAGAGTGCGCGAGCATACAGGTGCAAAGACAAGCAGCGCAGCTTGATGCGTAGTAAAAAAAATAATAAATAGACAACTGGTCGACCTCATTAGAAATAAAATCCCAAAAGATTAGATAGACAAACAAACAAACACATAATTGTGGAGAGAAGGGCAGTGCGCGCAGGAGCAAAGGTAAACAGCAGACAGACCTGAATCCTTATCTTTACAAGGTCGACCTCAGAACTTTGTTCAGTTTGTCTCGGTGACGGATAATGGAAGGAAGGGCAGGCAACTGGTCGACTTCATTTAAAAAAACAAATAAAAAATAAGATAAACTCTCAGGAATAGATAAATAACAACAAAAAAATTGTAAAGTGGAGAAAGCGAGAGCGCGCGAATGCACTCAAGCAAACACAAACAGCACAGCACGATGCGTATTTTTTTTAAAAATTGAGAAAATAAATCAAAAATAAAAATAAGTGGAAAAGGCGAGTGAGCGCGAGCACACAGGAGCAAAGACAAGCAGCGCAGCTTGATGCGTAGTAAAAAAAATAATAAATAGACAACTGGTCGAACGCAATAGAAATAAAAACCCAAAAGATTAGATAGAAAAAGAAACAAAAACATAAATGTGGAGAGAAGGGCAGTGCGCGCAGGAGCAAATGTAAACAGCAGACAGACCTGAATCCTTATCTTTACAAGGTCGACCTCAGAACTTTGTTCAGTTTGTCTCGGTGACGGATAATGGAAGGAAGGGCAGGCAACTGGTCGACTTCATTTAAATAAACAGATAAAAAATAAGATAAACTCTCAGGAATAGATGAATAATACCAGAAAAATTGTAAAGTGGAGAAAGCGAGAGCGCGCGAATGCACTCAAGCAAACACAAACAGCACAGCACGATGCGTATTTTTTTTAAATTGAAAAAATAAATCAAAAATAAAAATAAGTGGAAAAGGCGAGAGTGCGCTTGCACACAGGAGCAAAGACAAGCAGCGCAGCTTGATGCGTAGTAAAAAAAAATAATAAATAGACAACTGGTCGACCTCATTAGAAATAAAAACCCAAAAGATTAGATAGACAAACAAACAAACACATAAATGTGGAGAGAAGGGCAGTGCGCGCAGGAGCAAAGGTAAACAGCAGACAGACCTGAATCCTTATCTTTACAAGGTCGACCTCAGAACTTTGTTCAGTTTGTCTCGGTGACGGATAATGGAAGGAAGGGCAGGCAACAGGTCGACTTCATTTAAATAAACAAATAAAAAATAAGATAAACTCTCAGGAATAGATAAATAATAACAAAAAAATTGTAAAGTGGAGAAAGCGAGAGCGCGCGAATGCACTCAAGCAAACACAAACAGCACAGCACGATGCGTATTTTTTTTTTAATTGAAAAAATAAATCAAAAATAAAAATGAGTGGAAAAGGCGAGAGTGCGCGAGCACACAGGAGCAAAGACAAGCAGGGCAGCTTGATGCGTAGTAAAAAAAATAATAAATAGACAACTGGTCGACCTCATTAGAAATAAAAACCCAAAAGATTAGATAGACAAACAAACAAACACATAAATGTGGAGAGAAGGGCAGTGCGCGCAGGAGCAAAGGTAAACACCAGACAGACCTGAATCCTTATCTTTACAAGGTCGACCTCACTACTTTGTTCAGTTTGTCTCGGTGACAGATAATGGAAGGAAGGGCAGGCAACTGGTCGACTTCATTTAAATAAACAAATAAAAAATAAGATAAACTCTCAGGAATAGATAAATAATAACAAAAAAATTATAAAGTGGAGAAAGCGAGAGCGCCCGAATGCACTCAAGCTAACACAAACAGCACAGCACGATGCGTATTTTTTTAAATTGACAAAATAAATCAAAAATAAATCAAAAATAAAAATAAGTGGAAAAGGCGAGAGTGCGCGAGCATACAGGAGCAAAGACAAGCAGCGCAGCTTGATGCGTAGTAAAAAAAATAATAAATAGACAACTGGTCGACCTCATTAGAAATAAAATCCCAAAAGATTAGATAGACAAACAAACAAACACATAATTGTGGAGAGAAGGGCAGTGCGCGCAGGAGCAAAGGTAAACAGCAGACAGACCTGAATCCTTATCTTTACAAGGTCGACCTCAGAACTTTGTTCAGTTTGTCTCGGTGACGGATAATGGAAGGAAGGGCAGGCAACTGGTCGACTTCATTTAAAAAAACAAATAAAAAATAAGATAAACTCTCAGGAATAGATAAATAACAACAAAAAAATTGTAAAGTGGAGAAAGCGAGAGCGCGCGAATGCACACAAGCAAACACAAACAGCACAGCACGATGCGTATTTTTTTTAAAAATTGAGAAAATAAATCAAAAATAAAAATAAGTGGAAAAGGCGAGTGAGCGCGAGCACACAGGAGCAAAGACAAGCAGCGCAGCTTGATGCGTAGTAAAAAAAATAATAAATAGACAACTGGTCGACCTCAATAGAAATAAAAACCCAAAAGATTAGATAGACAAAGAAACAAACACATAAATGTGGAGAGAAGGGCAGTGCGCGCAGGAGCAAATGTAAACAGCAGACAGACCTGAATCCTTATCTTTACAAGGTCGACCTCAGAACTTTGTTCAGTTTGTCTCGGTGACGGATAATGGAAGGAAGGGCAGGCAACTGGTCAACTTCATTTAAATAAACAAATAAAAAATAAGATAAACTCTCAGGAATAGATGAATAATACCAAAAAAATTGTGAAGTGGAGAAAGCGAGAGCGCGCGAATGCACTCAAGCAAACACAAACAGCACAGCACGATGCGTATTTTTTTTAAAATTGAAAAAATAAATCAAAAATAAAAATAAGAGGAAAAGCGAGAGTGCGCGAGCACACAGGAGCAAAGACAAGCAGCGCAGCTTGATGCGTAGTAAAATAAATAATAAATAGACAACTGGTCGACCTCATTAGAAATAAAAACCCAAAAGATTAGATAGACAAACAAACAAACACATAAATGTGGAGAGAAGGGCAGTGCGCGCAGGAGCAAAGTTAAACAGCAGACAGACCTGAATCCTTATCTTTACAAGGTCGACCTCAGAACTTTGTTCAGTTTGTCTCGGTGACGGATAATGGAAGGAAGGGTAGGCAACTGGTCGACTTCATTTAAATAAACAAATAAAAAGTAAGATAAACTCTCAGGAATAGATAAATAATAACAAAAACATTGTAAAGTGGAGAAAGCGAGAGCGCGCGAATGCACTCAGGCAAACACAAACAGCACAGCACGATGCGTATTTTTTTTTAATTGACAAAATAAATAAAAAATTAATCAAAAATAAAAATAAGTGGAAAAGGCGAGAGTGCGCGAGCACACAGGAGCAAAGACAAGCAGTGCAGCTTGATGCGTAGTAAAAAAATAATAAATAGACAACTGGTCGACCTCATTAGAAATAAAAACCCAAAAGATTAGATAGACAAACAAACAAACACATAAATGTAGAGAGAAGGGCAGTGCGGGCAGGAGCAAAGGTAAACAGCAGACAGACCTGAATCCTTATCTTTACAAGGTCGACCTCAGAACTTTGTTCAGTTTGTCTCGGTGACGGATAATGGAAGGAAGGGCAGGCAACTGGTCGACTTCATTTAAATAAACAAATAAAAAATAAGTTAAACTCTAAGGAATAGATAAATAATAACAAAAAAATTGTAAAGTGGAGAAAGCGAGAGAGCGCGAATGCACTCAAGCAAACACAAACAGCACAGCACGATGCGTATTTTTTTTAAAATTGACAAAATAAATCAAAAATAAAAATAAGTGGAAAAGGCGAGAGTGCGCTTGCACACAGGAGCAAAGACAAGCAGCGCAGCTTGATGCGTAGTAAAAAAAAATAATAAATAGACAACTGGTCGACCTCATTAGAAATAAAAACCCAAAAGATTAGATAGACAAACAAACAAACACATAAATGTGGAGAGAAGGGCAGTGCGCGCAGGAGCAAAGGTAAACAGCAGACAGACCTGAATCCTTATCTTTACAAGGTCGACCTCAGAACTTTGTTCAGTTTGTCTCGGTGACGGATAATGGAAGGAAGGGCAGGCAACAGGTCGACTTCATTTAAATAAACAAATAAAAAATAAGATAAACTCTCAGGAATAGATAAATAATAACAAAAAAATTGTAAAGTGGAGAAAGCGAGAGCGCGCGAATGCACTCAAGCAAACACAAACAGCACAGCACGATGCGTATTTTTTTTTAAAATTGAAAAAATAAATCAAAAATAAAAATAAGTGGAAAAGGCGAGAGTGCGCGAGCACACAGGAGCAAACACAAGCAGCGCAGCTTGATGCGTAGTAAAAAAAATAATAAATAGACAACTGGTCGACCTCATTAGAAATAAAAACCCAAAAGATTAGATAGACAAAGAAACAAACACATAAATGTGGAGAGAAGGGCAGTGCGCGCAGGAGCAAAGGTAAACAGCAGACAGACCTGAATCCTTATCTTTACAAGGTCGACCTCAGAACTTTGTTCAGTTTGTCTCGGTGACGGATAATGGAAGGAAGGGCAGGCAACTGGTCGACTTCATTTAAATAAACAAATAAAAAATAAGATAAACTCTCAGGAATAGATAAATAATAACAAAAAAATTGTAAAGTGGAGAAAGCGAGAGCGCGCGAATGCACTCAAGCAAACACAAACAGCACAGCACGATGCGTATTTTTTTTTAAAATTGACAAAATGAATCAAAAATAAATCAAAAATAAAAATAAGTGGAAAAGGCGAGAGTGCGCGAGCACACAGGAGCAAAGACAAGCAGCGCAGCTTGATGCGTAGTAAAAAAAATAATAAATAGACAACTGGTCGACCTCATTAGAAATAAAAACCCAAAAGATTAGATAGACAAACAAACAAACACATAAATGTGGAGAGAAGGGCAGTGCGCGCAGGAGCAAAGGTAAACAGCAGACAGACCTGAATCCTTATCTTTACAAGGTCGACCTCAGAACTTTGTTCAGTTTGTCTCGGTGACGGATAATGGAAGGAAGGGCAGGCAACTGGTCGACTTCATTTTAATAAACAAATAAAAAATAAGATAAACTCTCAGGAATAGATAAATAATAACAAAAAAATTATAAAGTGGAGAAAGCGAGAGCGCCCGAATGCACTCAAGCTAACACAAACAGCACAGCACGATGCGTATTTTTTTTAAATTGACAAAATAAATCAAAAATAAATCAAAAATAAAAATAAGTGGAAAAGGCGAGAGTGCGCGAGCATACAGGTGCAAAGACAAGCAGCGCAGCTTGATGCGTAGTAAAAAAAATAATAAATAGACAACTGGTCGACCTCATTAGAAATAAAATCCCAAAAGATTAGATAGACAAACAAACAAACACATAATTGTGGAGAGAAGGGCAGTGCGCGCAGGAGCAAAGGTAAACAGCAGACAGACCTGAATCCTTATCTTTACAAGGTCGACCTCAGAACTTTGTTCAGTTTGTCTCGGTGACGGATAATGGAAGGAAGGGCAGGCAACTGGTCGACTTCATTTAAAAAAACAAATAAAAAATAAGATAAACTCTCAGGAATAGATAAATAATAACAAAAAAATTGTAAAGTGGAGAAAGCGAGAGCGCGCGAATGCACTCAAGCAAACACAAACAGCACAGCACGATGCGTATTTTTTTTAAAAATTGAGAAAATAAATCAAAAATAAAAATAAGTGGAAAAGGCGAGTGAGCGCGAGCACACAGGAGCAAAGACAAGCAGCGCAGCTTGATGCGTAGTAAAAAAAATAATAAATAGACAACTGGTCGAACGCAATAGAAATAAAAACCCAAAAGATTAGATAGAAAAAGAAACAAAAACATAAATGTGGAGAGAAGGGCAGTGCGCGCAGGAGCAAATGTAAACAGCAGACAGACCTGAATCCTTATCTTTACAAGGTCGACCTCAGAACTTTGTTCAGTTTGTCTCGGTGACGGATAATGGAAGGAAGGGCAGGCAACTGGTCGACTTCATTTAAATAAACAGATAAAAAATAAGATAAACTCTCAGGAATAGATGAATAATACCAGAAAAATTGTAAAGTGGAGAAAGCGAGAGCGCGCGAATGCACTCAAGCAAACACAAACAGCACAGCACGATGCGTATTTTTTTTAAATTGAAAAAATAAATCAAAAATAAAAATAAGTGGAAAAGGCGAGAGTGCGCTTGCACACAGGAGCAAAGACAAGCAGCGCAGCTTGATGCGTAGTAAAAAAAAATAATAAATAGACAACTGGTCGACCTCATTAGAAATAAAAACCCAAAAGATTAGATAGACAAACAAACAAACACATAAATGTGGAGAGAAGGGCAGTGCGCGCAGGAGCAAAGGTAAACAGCAGACAGACCTGAATCCTTATCTTTACAAGGTCGACCTCAGAACTTTGTTCAGTTTGTCTCGGTGACGGATAATGGAAGGAAGGGCAGGCAACAGGTCGACTTCATTTAAATAAACAAATAAAAAATAAGATAAACTCTCAGGAATAGATAAATAATAACAAAAAAATTGTAAAGTGGAGAAAGCGAGAGCGCGCGAATGCACTCAAGCAAACACAAACAGCACAGCACGATGCGTATTTTTTTTTTTAATTGAAAAAATAAATCAAAAATAAAAATGAGTGGAAAAGGCGAGAGTGCGCGAGCACACAGGAGCAAAGACAAGCAGCGCAGCTTGATGCGTAGTAAAAAAAATAATAAATAGACAACTGGTCGACCTCATTAGAAATAAAAACCCAAAAGATTAGATAGACAAACAAACAAACACATAAATGTGGAGAGAAGGGCAGTGCGCGCAGGAGCAAATGTAAACAGCAGACAGACCTGAATCCTTATCTTTACAAGGTCGACCTCAGAACTTTGTTCAGTTTGTCTCGGTGACGGATAATGGAAGGAAGGGCAGGCAACTGGTCGACTTCATTTAAATAAACAGATAAAAAATAAGATAAACTCTCAGGAATAGATGAATAATACCAGAAAAATTGTAAAGTGGAGAAAGCGAGAGCGCGCGAATGCACTCAAGCAAACACAAACAGCACAGCACGATGCGTATTTTTTTTAAATTGAAAAAATAAATCAAAAATAAAAATAAGTGGAAAAGGCGAGAGTGCGCTTGCACACAGGAGCAAAGACAAGCAGCGCAGCTTGATGCGTAGTAAAAAAAAATAATAAATAGACAACTGGTCGACCTCATTAGAAATAAAAACCCAAAAGATTAGATAGACAAACAAACAAACACATAAATGTGGAGAGAAGGGCAGTGCGCGCAGGAGCAAAGGTAAACAGCAGACAGACCTGAATCCTTATCTTTACAAGGTCGACCTCAGAACTTTGTTCAGTTTGTCTCGGTGACGGATAATGGAAGGAAGGGCAGGCAATAGGTCGACTTCATTTAAATAAACAAATAAAAAATAAGATAAACTCTCAGGAATAGATAAATAATAACAAAAAAATTGTAAAGTGGAGAAAGCGAGAGCGCGCGAATGCACTCAAGCAAACACAAACAGCACAGCACGATGCGTATTTTTTTTTTAATTGAAAAAATAAATCAAAAATAAAAATGAGTGGAAAAGGCGAGAGTGCGCGAGCACACAGGAGCAAAGACAAGCAGCGCAGCTTGATGCGTAGTAAAAAAAATAATAAATAGACAACTGGTCGACCTCATTAGAAATAAAAACCCAAAAGATTAGATAGACAAACAAACAAACACATAAATGTGGAGAGAAGGGCAGTGCGCGCAGGAGCAAAGGTAAACACCAGACAGACCTGAATCCTTATCTTTACAAGGTCGACCTCACTACTTTGTTCAGTTTGTCTCGGTGACAGATAATGGAAGGAAGGGCAGGCAACTGGTCGACTTCATTTAAATAAACAAATAAAAAATAAGATAAACTCTCAGGAATAGATAAATAATAACAAAAAAATTGTAAAGTGGAGAAAGCGAGAGCGCGAGAATGCACTCAAGCAAACACAAACAGCACAGCACGATGCGTATTTTTTTTTTAAATTGACAAAATAAATCAAAAATAAATCAAAAATAAAAATAAGTGGAAAAGGCGAGAGTGCGCGAGCACACAGGAGCAAAGACAAGCAGCGCAGCTTGATGCGTAGTAAAAAAATAATAAATAGACAACTGGTCGACCTCATTAGAAATAAAAACCCAAAAGATTAGATAGACAAACAAACAAACACATAAATGTGGAGAGAAGGGCAGTGCGCTCAGGAGCAAAGGTAAACAGCAGACAGACCTGAATCCTTATCTTTACAAGGTCGACCTCAGAACTTTGTTCAGTTTTTCTCGGTGACGGATAATGGAAGGAAGGGCAGGCAACTGGTCGACTTCATTTTAATAAACAAATAAAAAATAAGATAAACTCTCAGGAATAGATAAATAATAACAAAAAAATTATAAAGTGGAGAAAGCGAGAGCGCCCGAATGCACTCAAGCTAACACAAACAGCACAGCACGATGCGTATTTTTTTAAATTGACAAAATAAATCAAAAATAAATCAAAAATAAAAATAAGTGGAAAAGGCGAGAGTGCGCGAGCATACAGGAGCAAAGACAAGCAGCGCAGCTTGATGCGTAGTAAAAAAAATAATAAATAGACAACTGGTCGACCTCATTAGAAATAAAATCCCAAAAGATTAGATAGACAAACAAACAAACACATAATTGTGGAGAGAAGGACAGTGCGCGCAGGAGCAAAGGTAAACAGCAGACAGACCTGAATCCTTATCTTTACAAGGTCGACCTCAGAACTTTGTTCAGTTTGTCTCGGTGACGGATAATGGAAGGAAGGGCAGGCAACTGGTCGACTTCATTTAAAAAAACAAATAAAAAATAAGATAAACTCTCAGGAATAGATAAATAACAACAAAAAAATTGTAAAGTGGAGAAAGCGAGAGCGCGCGAATGCACACAAGCAAACACAAACAGCACAGCACGATGCGTATTTTTTTTAAAAATTGAGAAAATAAATCAAAAATAAAAATAAGTGGAAAAGGCGAGTGAGCGCGAGCACACAGGAGCAAAGACAAGCAGCGCAGCTTGATGCGTAGTAAAAAAAATAATAAATAGACAACTGGTCGACCTCAATAGAAATAAAAACCCAAAAGATTAGATAGACAAAGAAACAAACACATAAATGTGGAGAGAAGGGCAGTGCGCGCAGGAGCAAATGTAAACAGCAGACAGACCTGAATCCTTATCTTTACAAGGTCGACCTCAGAACTTTGTTCAGTTTGTCTCGGTGACGGATAATGGAAGGAAGGGCAGGCAACTGGTCAACTTCATTTAAATAAACAAATAAAAAATAAGATAAACTCTCAGGAATAGATGAATAATACCAAAAAAATTGTAAAGTGGAGAAAGCGAGAGCGCGCGAATGCACTCAAGCAAACACAAACAGCACAGCACGATGCGTATTTTTTTTAAAATTGAAAAAATAAATCAAAAATAAAAATAAGAGGAAAAGCGAGAGTGCGCGAGCACACAGGAGCAAAGACAAGCAGCGCAGCTTGATGCGTAGTAAAAAAAATAATAAATAGACAACTGGTCGACCTCATTAGAAATAAAAACCCAAAAGATTAGGTAGACAAACAAACAAACACATAAATGTGGAGAGAAGGGCAGTGCGCGCAGGAGCAAAGGTAAACAGCAGACAGACCTGAATCCTTATATTTACAAGGTCGACCTCAGAACTTTGTTCAGTTTCTCTCGGTGACGGATAATGGAAGGAAGGGCAGGCAACTGGTCGACTTCATTTAAATAAACAAATAAAAAATAAGATAAACTCTCAGGAATAGATAAATAATAAAAAAAAAATTGTAAAGTGGAGAAAGCGAGAGCGCGCGAATGCACTCAAGCAAACACAAACAGCACAGAACGATGCGTATTTTTTTAAAAATTGACAAAATAAATCAAAAAGAAATCAAAAATAAAAATAAGTGGAAAGGCGAGAGTGCACGAGCACACAGGAGCAAAGACAAGCAGCGCAGCTTGATGCGTAGCAAAAAAAATAATAAATAGACAACTGGTCGACCTCATTAGAAATAAAAACCCAAAAGATTAGATAGACAAACAAACAAACACATAAATGTGGAGAGAAGGGCAGTGCGCGCAGGAGCAAAGTTAAACAGCAGACAGACCTGAATCCTTATCTTTACAAGGTCGACCTCAGAACTTTGTTCAGTTTGTCTCGGTGACGGATAATGGAAGGAAGGGTAGGCAACTGGTCGACTTCATTTAAATAAACAAATAAAAAATAAGATAAACTCTCAGGAATAGATAAATAATAACAAAAACATTGTAAAGTGGAGAAAGCGAGAGCGCGCGAATGCACTCAGGCAAACACAAACAGCACAGCACGATGCGTATTTTTTTTTAATTGACAAAATAAATAAAAAATAAATCAAAAATAAAAATAAGTGGAAAAGGCGAGAGTGCGCGAGCACACAGGAGCAAAGACAAGCAGTGCAGCTTGATGCGTAGTAAAAAAAATAATAAATAGACAACTGGTCGACCTCATTAGAAATAAAAACCCAAAAGATTAGATAGACAAACAAACAAACACATAAATGTAGAGAGAAGGGCAGTGCGGGCAGGAGCAAAGGTAAACAGCAGACAGACCTGAATCCTTATCTTTACAAGGTCGACCTCAGAACTTTGTTCAGTTTGTCTCGGTGACGGATAATGGAAGGAAGGGCAGGCAACTGGTCGACTTCATTTAAATAAACAAATAAAAAATAAGTTAAACTCTAAGGAATAGATAAATAATAACAAAAAAATTGTAAAGTGGAGAAAGCGAGAGCGCGCGAATGCACTCAAGCAAACACAAACAGCACAGCACGATGCGTATTTTTTTTAAAATTGACAAAATAAATCAAAAATAAAAATAAGTGGAAAAGGCGAGAGTGCGCTTGCACACAGGAGCAAAGACAAGCAGCGCAGCTTGATGCGTAGTAAAAAAAAATAATAAATAGACAACTGGTCGACCTCATTAGAAATAAAAACCCAAAAGATTAGATAGACAAACAAACAAACACATAAATGTGGAGAGAAGGGCAGTGCGCGCAGGAGCAAAGGTAAACAGCAGACAGACCTGAATCCTTATCTTTACAAGGTCGACCTCAGAACTTTGTTCAGTTTGTCTCGGTGACGGATAATGGAAGGAAGAGCAGGCAACAGGTCGACTTCATTTAAATAAACAAATAAAAAATAAGATAAACTCTCAGGAATAGATAAATAATACCAAAAAAATTGTAAAGTGGAGAAAGCGAGAGCGCGCGAATGCACTCAAGCAAACACAAACAGCACAGCACGATGCGTATTTTTTTTTAAAATTGAAAAAATAAATCAAAAATAAAAATAAGTGGAAAAGGCGAGAGTGCGCGAGCACACAGGAGCAAAGACAAGCATCGCAGCTTGATGCGTAGTAAAAAAAATAATAAATAGACAACTGGTCGACCTCATTAGAAATAAAAACCCAAAAGATTAGATAGACAAACAAACAAACACATAAATGTGGAGAGAAGGGCAGTGCGCGCAGGAGCAAAGGTAAAGAGCAGACAGACCTGAATCCTTATCTTTACAAGGTCGACCTCAGAACTTTGTTCAGTTTGTCTCGGTGACGGATAATGGAAGGAAGGGCAGGCAACTGGTCGACTTCATTTAAATAAACAAATAAAAAATAAGATAAACTCTCAGGAATAGATAAATAATAACAAAAAAATTGTAAAGTGGAGAAAGCGAGAGCGCGCGAATGCACTCAAGCAAACACAAACAGCACAGCACGATGCGTATTTTTTTTTAAAATTGACAAAATAAATCAAAAATAAAAATAAGTGGAAAAGGCGAGAGTGCGCGAGCAAACAGGAGCAAAGGCAAGCAGCGCAGCTTGATGCGTAGTAAAAAAATAATAAATAGACAACTGGTCGACCTCATTAGAAATAAAAACCCAAAAGATTAGATAGACAAACAAACAAACACATAAATGTGGAGAGAAGGGCAGTGCGCGCAGGAGCAAAGGTAAACAGCAGACAGACCTGAATCCTTATCTTTACAAGGTCGACCTCAGAACTTTGTTCAGTTTGTCTCGGTGACGGATAATGGAAGGAAGGGCAGGCAACTGGTCGACTTCATTTAAATAAACAAATAAAAAATAAGATAAACTCTCAGGAATAGATAAATAATAACAAAAAAATTGTAAAGTGGAGAAAGCGAGAGCGCGCGAATGCACTCAAGCAAACACAAACAGCACAGCACGATGCGTATTTTTTTTAAATTGACAAAATAAATCAAAAATAAATCAAAAATAAAAATAAGTGGAAAAGGCGAGAGTGCGCGAGCACACAGGAGCAAAGACAAGCAGCGCAGCTTGATGCGTAGTAAAAAAAATAATAAATAGACAACTGGTCGACCTCATTAGAAATAAAAACCCAAAAGATTAGATAGACAAACAAACAAACACATAAATGTGGAGAGAAGGGCAGTGCGCGCAGGAGCAAAGGTAAACAGCAGACAGACCTGAATCCTTATCTTTACAAGGTCGACCTCAGAACTTTGTTCAGTTTGTCTCGGTGACGGATAATGGAAGGAAGGGCAGGCAACTGGTCGACTTCATTTAAATAAACAAATAAAAAATAAGATAAACTCTCAGGAATAGATAAATAATAACAAAAAAATTGTAAAGTGGAGAAAGCGAGAGCGCGCGAATGCACTCAAGCAAACACAAACAGCACAGCACGATGCGTATTTTTTTTTAAAATTGACAAAATAAATCAAAAATAAATCAAAAATAAAAATAAGTGGAAAAGGCGAGAGTGCGCGAGCACACAGGAGCAAAGACAAGCAGCGCAGCTTGATGCGTAGTAAAAAAATAATAAATAGACAACTGGTCGACCTCATTAGAAATAAAAACCCAAAAGATTAGATAGACAAACAAACAAACACATAAATGTGGAGAGAAGGGCAGTGCGCGCAGGAGCAAAGGTAAACAGCAGACAGACCTGAATCCTTATCTTTACAAGGTCGACCTCAGAACTTTGTTCAGTTTGTCTCGGTGACGGATAATGGAAGGAAGGGCAGGCAACTGGTCGACTTCATTTAAATAAACAAATAAAAAATAAGATAAACTCTCAGGAATAGATAAATAATAACAAAAAAATTGTAAAGTGGAGAAAGCGAGAGCGCGCGAATGCACTCAAGCAAACACAAACAGCACAGCACGATGCGTATTTTTTTTAAAATTGACAAAATAAATCAAAAATAAATCAAAAATAAAAATAAGTGGAAAAGGCGAGAGTGCGCGAGCACACAGGAGCAAAGACAAGCAGCGCAGCTTGATGCGTAGTAAAAAAAATAATAAATAGACAACTGGTCGACCTCATTAGAAATAAAAACCCAAAAGATTAGATAGACAAACAAACAAACACATAAATGTGGAGAGAAGGGCAGTGCGCGCAGGAGCAAAGGTAAACAGCAGACAGACCTGAATCCTTATCTTTACAAGGTCGACCTCAGAACTTTGTTCAGTTTGTCTCGGTGACGGATAATGGAAGGAAGGGCAGGCAACTGGTCGACTTCATTTAAATAAACAAATAAAAAATAAGATAAACTCTCAGGAATAGATAAATAATAACAAAAAAATTGTAAAGTGGAGAAAGCGAGAGCGCGCGAATGCACTCAAGCAAACACAAACAGCACAGCACGATGCGTATTTTTTTTAAATTGACAAAATAAATCAAAAATAAATCAAAAATAAAAATAAGTGGAAAAGGCGAGAGTGCGCGAGCACACAGGAGCAAAGACAAGCAGCGCAGCTTGATGCGTAGTAAAAAAAATAATAAATAGACAACTGGTCGACCTCATTAGAAATAAAAACCCAAAAGATTAGATAGACAAACAAACAAACACATAAATGTGGAGAGAAGGGCAGTGCGCGCAGGAGCAAAGGTAAACAGCAGACAGACCTGAATCCTTATCTTTACAAGGTCGACCTCAGAACTTTGTTCAGTTTGTCTCGGTGACGGATAATGGAAGGAAGGGCAGGCAACTGGTCGACTTCATTTAAATAAACAAATAAAAAATAAGATAAACTCTCAGGAATAGATAAATAATAACAAAAAAATTGTAAAGTGGAGAAAGCGAGAGCGCGCGAATGCACTCAAGCAAACACAAACAGCACAGCACGATGCGTATTTTTTTTAAAATTGAAAAATAAATCAAAAATAAAAATAAGTGGAAAAGGCGAGAGTGCGCGAGCACACAGGAGCAAAGACAAGCAGCGCAGCTTGATGCGTAGTAAAAAAAATAATAAATAGACAACTGGTCGACCTCATTAGAAATAAAAACCCAAAAGATTAGATAGACAAACAAACAAACACATAAATGTGGAGAGAAGGGCAGTGCGCGCAGGAGCAAAGGTAAACAGCAGACAGACCTGAATCCTTATCTTTACAAGGTCGACCTCAGAACTTTGTTCAGTTTGTCTCGGTGACGGATAATGGAAGGAAGGGCAGGCAACTGGTCGACTTCATTTAAATAAACAAATAAAAAATAAGATAAACTCTCAGGAATAGATAAATAATACCAAAAAAATTGTAAAGTGGAGAAAGCGAGAGCGCGCGAATGCACTCAAGCAAACACAAACAGCACAGCACGATGCGTATTTTTTTTAAAATTGAAAAAATAAATCAAAAATAAAAATAAGTGGAAAAGGCGAGAGTGCGCGAGCACACAGGAGCAAAGACAAGCAGCGCAGCTTGATGCGTAGTAAAAAAAAATAATAAATAGACAACTGGTCGACCTCATTAGAAATAAAAACCCAAAAGATTAGATAGACAAACAAACAAACACATAAATGTGGAGAGAAGGGCAGTGCGCGCAGGAGCAAAGTTAAACAGCAGACAGACCTGAATCCTTATCTTTACAAGGTCGACCTCAGAACTTTGTTCAGTTTGTCTCGGTGACGGATAATGGAAGGAAGGGTAGGCAACTGGTCGACTTCATTTAAATAAACAAATAAAAAATAAGATAAACTCTCAGGAATAGATAAATAATAACAAAAACATTGTAAAGTGGAGAAAGCGAGAGCGCGCGAATGCACTCAGGCAAACACAAACAGCACAGCACGATGCGTATTTTTTTTTAATTGACAAAATAAATCAAAAATAAATCAAAAATAAAAATAAGTGGAAAAGGCGAGAGTGCGCGAGCACACAGGAGCAAAGACAAGCAGTGCAGCTTGATGCGTAGTAAAAAAAATAATAAATAGACAACTGGTCGACCTCATTAGAAATAAAAACCCAAAAGATTAGATAGACAAACAAACAAACACATAAATGTGGAGAGAAGGGCAGTGCGGGCAGGAGCAAAGGTAAACAGCAGACAGACCTGAATCCTTATCTTTACAAGGTCGACCTCAGAACTTTGTTCAGTTTGTCTCGGTGACGGATAATGGAAGGAAGGGCAGGCAACTGGTCGACTTCATTTAAATAAACAAATAAAAAATAAGTTAAACTCTAAGGAATAGATAAATAATAACAAAAAAATTGTAAAGTGGAGAAAGCGAGAGCGCGCGAATGCACTCAAGCAAACACAAACAGCACAGCACGATGCGTATTTTTTTTAAAATTGACAAAATAAATCAAAAATAAAAATAAGTGGAAAAGGCGAGAGTGCGCTTGCACACAGGAGCAAAGACAAGCAGCGCAGCTTGATGCGTAGTAAAAAAAAATAATAAATAGACAACTGGTCGACCTCATTAGAAATAAAAACCCAAAAGATTAGATAGACAAACAAACAAACACATAAATGTGGAGAGAAGGGCAGTGCGCGCAGGAGCAAAGGTAAACAGCAGACAGACCTGAATCCTTATCTTTACAAGGTCGACCTCAGAACTTTGTTCAGTTTGTCTCGGTGACGGATAATGGAAGGAAGGGCAGGCAACTGGTCGACTTCATTTAAATAAACAAATAAAAAATAAGATAAACTCTCAGGAATAGATAAATAATAACAAAAAAATTGTAAAGTGGAGAAAGCGAGAGCGCGCGAATGCACTCAAGCAAACACAAACAGCACAGCACGATGCGTATTTTTTTTTAAAATTGAAAAAATAAATCAAAAATAAAAATAAGTGGAAAAGGCGAGAGTGCGCGAGCACACAGGAGCAAAGACAAGCAGCGCAGCTTGATGCGTAGTAAAAAAAATAATAAATAGACAACTGGTCGACCTCATTAGAAATAAAAACCCAAAAGATTAGATAGACAAACAAACAAACACATAAATGTGGAGAGAAGGGCAGTGCGCGCAGGAGCAAAGGTAAACAGCAGACAGACCTGAATCCTTATCTTTACAAGGTCGACCTCAGAACTTTGTTCAGTTTGTCTCGGTGACAGATAATGGAAGGAAGGGCAGGCAACTGGTCGACTTCATTTAAATAAACAAATAAAAAATAAGATAAACTCTCAGGAATAGATAAATAATAACAAAAAAATTGTAAAGTGGAGAAAGCGAGAGCGCGCGAATGCACTCAAGCAAACACAAACAGCACAGCACGATGCGTATTTTTTTTTAAAATTGACAAAATAAATCAAAAATAAATCAAAAATA
The DNA here is from genome assembly GCF_023159225.1 of Perognathus longimembris pacificus. Taxonomy (NCBI): domain Eukaryota; kingdom Metazoa; phylum Chordata; class Mammalia; order Rodentia; family Heteromyidae; genus Perognathus; species Perognathus longimembris. The sequence continues at coordinate 20,738 of NW_025958477.1, read as the reverse complement.
AAAATAAGTGGAAAAGGCGAGAGTGCGCGAGCACACAGGAGCAAAGACAAGCAGCGCAGCTTGATGCGTAGTAAAAAAAATAATAAATAGACAACTGGTCGACCTCATTAGAAATAAAAACCCAAAAGATTAGATAGACAAACAAACAAACACATAAATGTGGAGAGAAGGGCAGTGCGCGCAGGAGCAAAGGTAAACAGCAGACAGACCTGAATCCTTATCTTTACAAGGTCGACCTCAGAACTTTGTTCAGTTTGTCTCGGTGACGGATAATGGAAGGAAGGGCAGGCAACTGGTCGACTTCATTTAAATAAACAAATAAAAAATGAGATAAACTCTCAGGAATAGATAAATAATAACAAAAAAATTGTAAAGTGGAGAAAGCGAGAGCGCGCGAATGCACTCAAGCAAACACAAACAGCACAACACGATGCGTATTTTTTTAAATTGACAAAATAAATAAAAATAAATCAAAAATAAAAATAAGTGGAAAAGGCGAGAGTGCGCGAGCACACAGGAGCAAACACAAGCAGCGCAGCTTGATGCGTAGTAAAAAAAATAATAAATAGACAACTGGTCGACCTCATTAGAAATAAAAACCCAAAAGATTAGATAGACAAACAAACAAACACATAAATGTGGAGAGAAGGGCAGTGCGCGCAGGAGCAAAGGTAAACAGCAGACAGACCTGAATCCTTATCTTTACAAGGTCGACCTCAGAACTTTGTTCAGTTTGTCTCGGTGACGGATAATGGAAGGAAGGGCAGGCAACTGGTCGACTTCATTTAAATAAACAAATAAAAAATAAGATAAACTCTCAGGAATAGATAAATAATAACAAAAAAATTGTAAAGTGGAGAAAGCGAGAGCGCGCGAATGCACTCAAGCAAACACAAACAGCACAGCACGATGCGTATTTTTTTTTAAATTGACAAAATAAATCAAAAATAAATCAAAAATAAAAATAAGTGGAAAAGGCGAGAGTGCGCGAGCACACAGGAGCAAAGACAAGCAGCGCAGCTTGATGCGTAGTAAAAAAAATAATAAATAGACAACTGGTCGACCTCATTAGAAATAAAAACCCAAAAGATTAGATAGACAAACAAACAAACACATAAATGTGGAGAGAAGGGCAGTGCGCGCAGGAGCAAAGGTAAACAGCAGACAGACCTGAATCCTTATCTTTACAAGGTCGACCTCAGAACTTTGTTCAGTTTGTCTCGGTGACGGATAATGGAAGGAAGGGCAGGCAACTGGTCGACTTCATTTAAATAAACAAATAAAAAATAAGATAAACTCTCAGGAATAGATAAATAATAACAAAAAAATTGTAAAGTGGAGAAAGCGAGAGCGCGCGAATGCACTCAAGCAAACACAAACAGCACAGCACGATGCGTATTTTTTTTTAAAATTGACAAAATAAATCAAAAATAAATCAAAAATAAAAATAAGTGGAAAAGGCGAGAGTGCGCTTGCACACAGGAGCAAAGACAAGCAGCGCAGCTTGATGCGTAGTAAAAAAAAATAATAAATAGACAACTGGTCGACCTCATTAGAAATAAAAACCCAAAAGATTAGATAGACAAAGAAACAAACACATAAATGTGGAGAGAAGGGCAGTGCGCGCAGGAGCAAAGGTAAACAGCAGACAGACCTGAATCCTTATCTTTACAAGGTCGACCTCAGAACTTTGTTCAGTTTGTCTCGGTGACGGATAATGGAAGGAAGGGCAGGCAACTGGTCGACTTCATTTAAATAAACAAATAAAAAATAAGATAAACTCTCAGGAATAGATAAATAATAACAAAAAAATTGTAAAGTGGAGAAAGCGAGAGCGCGCGAATGCACTCAAGCAAACACAAACAGCACAGCACGATGCGTATTTTTTTTAAAATTGACAAAATAAATCAAAAATAAAAATAAGTGGAAAAGGCGAGAGTGCGCGAGCACACAGGAGCAAACACAAGCTGCGCAGCTTGATGCGTAGTAAAAAAAATAATAAATAGACAACTGGTCGACCTCATTAGAAATAAAAACCCAAAAGATTAGATACACAAAGAAACAAACACATAAATGTGGAGAGAAGGGCAGTGTGCGCAGGAGCAAAGGTAAACAGCAGACAGACCTGAATCCTTATCTTTACAAGGTCGACCTCAGAACTTTGTTCAGTTTGTCTCGGTGACGGATAATGGAAGGAAGGGCAGGCAACTGGTCGACTTCATTTAAATAAACAAATAAAAAATAAGATAAACTCTCAGGAATAGATAAATAATAACAAAAAAATTGTAAAGTGGAGAAAGCGAGAGCGCGCGAATGCACTCAAGCAAACACAAACAGCACAGCACGATGCGTATTTTTTTTTAAAATTGACAAAATAAATCAAAAATAAATCAAAAATAAAAATAAGTGGAAAAGGCGAGAGTGCGCGAGCACACAGGAGCAAACACAAGCAGCGCAGCATGATGCGTAGTAAAAAAATAATAAATAGACAACTGGTCGACCTCATTAGAAATAAAAACCCAAAAGATTAGATAGACAAACAAACAAACACATAAATGTGGAGAGAAGGGCAGTGCGCGCAGGAGCAAAGGTAAACAGCAGACAGACCTGAATCCTTATCTTTACAAGGTCGACCTCACAACTTTGTTCAGTTTGTCTCGGTGACCGATAATGGAAGGAAGGGCAGGCAACTGGTCGACTTCATTTAAATAAACAAATAAAAAATAAGGTAAACTCTCAGGAATAGATAAATAATAACAAAAAAATTGTAAAGTGGAGAAAGCGAGAGCGCGCGAATGCACTCAAGCAAACACAAACAGCACAGCACGATGCGTATTTTTTTTAAATTGAAAAAATAAATCAAAAATAAAAATAAGTGGAAAAGGCGAGAGTGCGCGAGCACACAGGAGCAAAGACAAGCAGCGCAGCTTGATGCGTAGTAAAAAAAAATAATAAATAGACAACTGGTCGACCTCATTAGAAATAAAAACCCAAAAGATTAGATAGACAAACAAACAAACACATAAATGTGGAGAGAAAAGCAGTGCGCGCAGGAGCAAAGGTAAACAGCAGACAGACCTGAATCCTTATCTTTACAAGGTCGACCTCAGAACTTTGTTCAGTTTGTCTCGGTGACGGATAATGGAAGGAAGGGCAGGCAACTGGTCGACTTCATTTAAATAAACAAATAAAAAATAAGATAAACTCTCAGGAATAGATAAATAATAAAAAAAATTGTAAAGTGGAGAAAGCGAGAGCGCGCGAATGCACTCAAGCAAACACAAACAGCACAGAACGATGCGTATTTTTTTAAAAATTGACAAAATAAATCAAAAAGAAATCAAAAATAAAAATAAGTGGAAAAGGCGAGAGTGCACGAGCACACAGGAGCAAAGACAAGCAGCGCAGCTTGATGCGTAGTAAAAAAAATAATAAATAGACAACTGGTCGACCTCATTAGAAATAAAAACCCAAAAGATTAGATAGACAAACAAACAAACACATAAATGTGGAGAGAAGGGCAGTGCGCGCAGGAGCAAAGTTAAACAGCAGACAGACCTGAATCCTTATCTTTACAAGGTCGACCTCAGAACTTTGTTCAGTTTGTCTCGGTGACGGATAATGGAAGGAAGGGTAGGCAACTGGTCGACTTCATTTAAATAAACAAATAAAAAATAAGATAAACTCTCAGGAATAGATAAATAATAACAAAAACATTGTAAAGTGGAGAAAGCGAGAGCGCGCGAATGCACTCAGGCAAACACAAACAGCACAGCACGATGCGTATTTTTTTTTAATTGACAAAATAAATCAAAAATAAATCAAAAATAAAAATAAGTGGAAAAGGCGAGAGTGCGCGAGCACACAGGAGCAAAGACAAGCAGTGCAGCTTGATGCGTAGTAAAAAAAATAATAAATAGACAACTGGTCGACCTCATTAGAAATAAAAACCCAAAAGATTAGATAGACAAACAAACAAACACATAAATGTGGAGAGAAGGGCAGTGCGGGCAGGAGCAAAGGTAAACAGCAGACAGACCTGAATCCTTATCCTTACAAGGTCGACCTCAGAACTTTGTTCAGTTTGTCTCGGTGACGGATAATGGAAGGAAGGGCAGGCAACTGGTCGACTTCATTTAAATAAACAAATAAAAAATAAGTTAAACTCTAAGGAATAGATAAATAATAACAAAAAAATTGTAAAGTGGAGAAAGCGAGAGCGCGCGAATGCACTCAAGCAAACACAAACAGCACAGCACGATGCGTATTTTTTTTAAAATTGACAAAATAAATCAAAAATAAAAATAAGTGGAAAAGGCGAGAGTGCGCTTGCACACAGGAGCAAAGACAAGCAGCGCAGCTTGATGCGTAGTAAAAAAAAATAATAAATAGACAACTGGTCGACCTCATTAGAAATAAAAACCCAAAAGATTAGATAGACAAAGAAACAAACACATAAATGTGGAGAGAAGGGCAGTGCGCGCAGGAGCAAAGGTAAACAGCAGACAGACCTGAATCCTTATCTTTACAAGGTCGACCTCAGAACTTTGTTCAGTTTGTCTCGGTGACGGATAATGGAAGGAAGGGCAGGCAACTGGTCGACTTCATTTAAATAAACAAATAAAAAATAAGATAAACTCTCAGGAATAGATAAATAATAACAAAAAAATTGTAAAGTGGAGAAAGCGAGAGCGCGCGAATGCACTCAAGCAAACACAAACAGCACAGCACGATGCGTATTTTTTTTAAAATTGACAAAATAAATCAAAAATAAATCAAAAATAAAAATAAGTGGAAAAGGCGAGAGTGCGCGAGCACACAGGAGCAAAGACAAGCAGCGCAGCTTGATGCGTAGTAAAAAAAATAATAAATAGACAACTGGTCGACCTCATTAGAAATAAAAACCCAAAAGATTAGATAGACAAACAAACAAACACATAATGTGGAGAGAAGGGCAGTGCGCGCAGGAGCAAAGGTAAACAGCAGACAGACCTGAATCCTTATCTTTACAAGGTCGACCTCAGAACTTTGTTCAGTTTGTCTCGGTGACGGATAATGGAAGGAAGGGCAGGCAACTGGTCGACTTCATTTAAATAAACAAATAAAAAATGAGATAAACTCTCAGGAATAGATAAATAATAACAAAAAAATTGTAAAGTGGAGAAAGCGAGAGCGCGCGAATGCACTCAAGCAAACACAAACAGCACAGCACGATGCGTATTTTTTTAAATTGACAAAATAAATAAAAATAAATCAAAAATAAAAATAAGTGGAAAAGGCGAGAGTGCGCGAGCACACAGGAGCAAAGACAAGCAGCGCAGCTTGATGCGTAGTAAAAAAAATAATAAATAGACAACTGGTCGACCTCATTAGAAATAAAAACCCAAAAGATTAGATAGACAAACAAACAAACACATAAATGTGGAGAGAAGGGCAGTGCGCGCAGGAGCAAAGGTAAACAGCAGACAGACCTGAATCCTTATCTTTACAAGGTCGACCTCAGAACTTTGTTCAGTTTGTCTCGGTGACGGATAATGGAAGGAAGGGCAGGCAACTGGTCGACTTCATTTAAATAAACAAATAAAAAATAAGATAAACTCTCAGGAATAGATAAATAATAACAAAAAAATTGTAAAGTGGAGAAAGCGAGAGCGCGCGAATGCACTCAAGCAAACACAAACAGCACAGCACGATGCGTATTTTTTTTAAATTGACAAAATAAATCAAAAATAAATCAAAAATAAAAATAAGTGGAAAAGGCGAGAGTGCGCGAGCACACAGGAGCAAAGACAAGCAGCGCAGCTTGATGCGTAGTAAAAAAAATAATAAATAGACAACTGGTCGACCTCATTAGAAATAAAAACCCAAAAGATTAGATAGACAAACAAACAAACACATAAATGTGGAGAGAAGGGCAGTGCGCGCAGGAGCAAAGGTAAACAGCAGACAGACCTGAATCCTTATCTTTACAAGGTCGACCTCAGAACTTTGTTCAGTTTGTCTCGGTGACGGATAATGGAAGGAAGGGCAGGCAACTGGTCGACTTCATTTAAATAAACAAATAAAAAATAAGATAAACTCTCAGGAATAGATAAATAATAACAAAAAAATTGTAAAGTGGAGAAAGCGAGAGCGCGCGAATGCACTCAAGCAAACACAAACAGCACAGCACGATGCGTATTTTTTTTTAAATTGACAAAATAAATCAAAAATAAATCAAAAATAAAAATAAGTGGAAAAGGCGAGAGTGCGCTTGCACACAGGAGCAAAGACAAGCAGCGCAGCTTGATGCGTAGTAAAAAAAAATAATAAATAGACAACTGGTCGACCTCATTAGAAATAAAAACCCAAAAGATTAGATAGACAAAGAAACAAACACATAAATGTGGAGAGAAGGGCAGTGCGCGCAGGAGCAAAGGTAAACAGCAGACAGACCTGAATCCTTATCTTTACAAGGTCGACCTCAGAACTTTGTTCAGTTTGTCTCGGTGACGGATAATGGAAGGAAGGGCAGGCAACTGGTCGACTTCATTTAAATAAACAAATAAAAAATAAGATAAACTCTCAGGAATAGATAAATAATAACAAAAAAATTGTAAAGTGGAGAAAGCGAGAGCGCGCGAATGCACTCAAGCAAACACAAACAGCACAGCACGATGCGTATTTTTTTTAAAATTGACAAAATAAATCAAAAATAAAAATAAGTGGAAAAGGCGAGAGTGCGCGAGCACACAGGAGCAAACACAAGCTGCGCAGCTTGATGCGTAGTAAAAAAAATAATAAATAGACAACTGGTCGACCTCATTAGAAATAAAAACCCAAAAGATTAGATACACAAAGAAACAAACACATAAATGTGGAGAGAAGGGCAGTGTGCGCAGGAGCAAAGGTAAACAGCAGACAGACCTGAATCCTTATCTTTACAAGGTCGACCTCAGAACTTTGTTCAGTTTGTCTCGGTGACGGATAATGGAAGGAAGGGCAGGCAACTGGTCGACTTCATTTAAATAAACAAATAAAAAATAAGATAAACTCTCAGGAATAGATAAATAATAACAAAAAAATTGTAAAGTGGAGAAAGCGAGAGCGCGCGAATGCACTCAAGCAAACACAAACAGCACAGCACGATGCGTATTTTTTTTTAAAATTGACAAAATAAATCAAAAATAAATCAAAAATAAAAATAAGTGGAAAAGGCGAGAGTGCGCGAGCACACAGGAGCAAACACAAGCAGCGCAGCATGATGCGTAGTAAAAAAATAATAAATAGACAACTGGTCGACCTCATTAGAAATAAAAACCCAAAAGATTAGATAGACAAACAAACAAACACATAAATGTGGAGAGAAGGGCAGTGCGCGCAGGAGCAAAGGTAAACAGCAGACAGACCTGAATCCTTATCTTTACAAGGTCGACCTCACAACTTTGTTCAGTTTGTCTCGGTGACCGATAATGGAAGGAAGGGCAGGCAACTGGTCGACTTCATTTAAATAAACAAATAAAAAATAAGGTAAACTCTCAGGAATAGATAAATAATAACAAAAAAATTGTAAAGTGGAGAAAGCGAGAGCGCGCGAATGCACTCAAGCAAACACAAACAGCACAGCACGATGCGTATTTTTTTTTAAAATTGAAAAAATAAATCAAAAATAAAAATAAGTGGAAAAGGCGAGAGTGCGCGAGCACACAGGAGCAAAGACAAGCAGCGCAGCTTGATGCGTAGTAAAAAAAAATAATAAATAGACAACTGGTCGACCTCATTAGAAATAAAAACCCAAAAGATTAGATAGACAAACAAACAAACACATAAATGTGGAGAGAAAAGCAGTGCGCGCAGGAGCAAAGGTAAACAGCAGACAGACCTGAATCCTTATCTTTACAAGGTCGACCTCAGAACTTTGTTCAGTTTGTCTCGGTGACGGATAATGGAAGGAAGGGCAGGCAACTGGTCGACTTCATTTAAATAAACAAATAAAAAATAAGATAAACTCTCAGGAATAGATAAATAATAAAAAAAATTGTAAAGTGGAGAAAGCGAGAGCGCGCGAATGCACTCAAGCAAACACAAACAGCACAGAACGATGCGTATTTTTTTAAAAATTGACAAAATAAATCAAAAAGAAATCAAAAATAAAAATAAGTGGAAAAGGCGAGAGTGCACGAGCACACAGGAGCAAAGACAAGCAGCGCAGCTTGATGCGTAGTAAAAAAAATAATAAATAGACAACTGGTCGACCTCATTAGAAATAAAAACCCAAAAGATTAGATAGACAAACAAACAAACACATAAATGTGGAGAGAAGGGCAGTGCGCGCAGGAGCAAAGTTAAACAGCAGACAGACCTGAATCCTTATCTTTACAAGGTCGACCTCAGAACTTTGTTCAGTTTGTCTCGGTGACGGATAATGGAAGGAAGGGTAGGCAACTGGTCGACTTCATTTAAATAAACAAATAAAAAATAAGATAAACTCTCAGGAATAGATAAATAATAACAAAAACATTGTAAAGTGGAGAAAGCGAGAGCGCGCGAATGCACTCAGGCAAACACAAACAGCACAGCACGATGCGTATTTTTTTTTAATTGACAAAATAAATCAAAAATAAATCAAAAATAAAAATAAGTGGAAAAGGCGAGAGTGCGCGAGCACACAGGAGCAAAGACAAGCAGTGCAGCTTGATGCGTAGTAAAAAAAATAATAAATAGACAACTGGTCGACCTCATTAGAAATAAAAACCCAAAAGATTAGATAGACAAACAAACAAACACATAAATGTGGAGAGAAGGGCAGTGCGGGCAGGAGCAAAGGTAAACAGCAGACAGACCTGAATCCTTATCCTTACAAGGTCGACCTCAGAACTTTGTTCAGTTTGTCTCGGTGACGGATAATGGAAGGAAGGGCAGGCAACTGGTCGACTTCATTTAAATAAACAAATAAAAAATAAGTTAAACTCTAAGGAATAGATAAATAATAACAAAAAAATTGTAAAGTGGAGAAAGCGAGAGCGCGCGAATGCACTCAAGCAAACACAAACAGCACAGCACGATGCGTATTTTTTTTAAAATTGACAAAATAAATCAAAAATAAAAATAAGTGGAAAAGGCGAGAGTGCGCTTGCACACAGGAGCAAAGACAAGCAGCGCAGCTTGATGCGTAGTAAAAAAAAATAATAAATAGACAACTGGTCGACCTCATTAGAAATAAAAACCCAAAAGATTAGATAGACAAAGAAACAAACACATAAATGTGGAGAGAAGGGCAGTGCGCGCAGGAGCAAAGGTAAACAGCAGACAGACCTGAATCCTTATCTTTACAAGGTCGACCTCAGAACTTTGTTCAGTTTGTCTCGGTGACGGATAATGGAAGGAAGGGCAGGCAACTGGTCGACTTCATTTAAATAAACAAATAAAAAATAAGATAAACTCTCAGGAATAGATAAATAATAACAAAAAAATTGTAAAGTGGAGAAAGCGAGAGCGCGCGAATGCACTCAAGCAAACACAAACAGCACAGCACGATGCGTATTTTTTTTAAAATTGACAAAATAAATCAAAAATAAATCAAAAATAAAAATAAGTGGAAAAGGCGAGAGTGCGCGAGCACACAGGAGCAAAGACAAGCAGCGCAGCTTGATGCGTAGTAAAAAAAATAATAAATAGACAACTGGTCGACCTCATTAGAAATAAAAACCCAAAAGATTAGATAGACAAAGAAACAAACACATAAATGTGGAGAGAAGGGCAGTGCGCGCAGGAGCAAAGGTAAACAGCAGACAGACCTGAATCCTTATCTTTACAAGGTCGACCTCAGAACTTTGTTCAGTTTGTCTCGGTGACGGATAATGGAAGGAAGGGCAGGCAACTGGTCGACTTCATTTAAATAAACAAATAAAAAATAAGATAAACTCTCAGGAATAGATAAATAATAACAAAAAAATTGTAAAGTGGAGAAAGCGAGAGCGCGCGAATGCACTCAAGCAAACACAAACAGCACAGCACGATGCGTATTTTTTTTAAATTGACAAAATAAATCAAAAATAAATCAAAAATAAAAATAAGTGGAAAAGGCGAGAGTGCGCGAGCACACAGGAGCAAAGACAAGCAGCGCAGCTTGATGCGTAGTAAAAAAAATAATAAATAGACAACTGGTCGACCTCATTAGAAATAAAAACCCAAAAGATTAGATAGACAAACAAACAAACACATAAATGTGGAGAGAAGGGCAGTGCGCGCAGGAGCAAAGGTAAACAGCAGACAGACCTGAATCCTTATCTTTACAAGGTCGACCTCAGAACTTTGTTCAGTTTGTCTCGGTGACGGATAATGGAAGGAAGGGCAGGCAACTGGTCGACTTCATTTAAATAAACAAATAAAAAATGAGATAAACTCTCAGGAATAGATAAATAATAACAAAAAAATTGTAAAGTGGAGAAAGCGAGAGCGCGCGAATGCACTCAAGCAAACACAAACAGCACAGCACGATGCGTATTTTTTTTAAATTGACAAAATAAATCAAAAATAAATCAAAAATAAAAATAAGTGGAAAAGGCGAGAGTGCGCGAGCACACAGGAGCAAAGACAAGCAGCGCAGCTTGATGCGTAGTAAAAAAAATAATAAATAGACAACTGGTCGACCTCATTAGAAATAAAAACCCAAAAGATTAGATAGACAAACAAACAAACACATAAATGTGGAGAGAAGGGCAGTGCGCGCAGGAGCAAAGGTAAACAGCAGACAGACCTGAATCCTTATCTTTACAAGGTCGACCTCAGAACTTTGTTCAGTTTGTCTCGGTGACGGATAATGGAAGGAAGGGCAGGCAACTGGTCGACTTCATTTAAATAAACAAATAAAAAATAAGATAAACTCTCAGGAATAGATAAATAATAACAAAAAAATTGTAAAGTGGAGAAAGCGAGAGCGCGCGAATGCACTCAAGCAAACACAAACAGCACAGCACGATGCGTATTTTTTTTAAATTGACAAAATAAATCAAAAATAAATCAAAAATAAAAATAAGTGGAAAAGGCGAGAGTGCGCGAGCACACAGGAGCAAAGACAAGCAGCGCAGCTTGATGCGTAGTAAAAAAAAATAATAAATAGACAACTGGTCGACCTCATTAGAAATAAAAACCCAAAAGATTAGATAGACAAAGAAACAAACACATAAATGTGGAGAGAAGGGCAGTGCGCGCAGGAGCAAAGGTAAACAGCAGACAGACCTGAATCCTTATCTTTACAAGGTCGACCTCAGAACTTTGTTCAGTTTGTCTCGGTGACGGATAATGGAAGGAAGGGCAGGCAACTGGTCGACTTCATTTAAATAAACAAATAAAAAATAAGATAAACTCTCAGGAATAGATAAATAATAACAAAAAAATTGTAAAGTGGAGAAAGCGAGAGCGCGCGAATGCACTCAAGCAAACACAAACAGCACAGCACGATGCGTATTTTTTTTAAAATTGACAAAATAAATCAAAAATAAATCAAAAATAAAAATAAGTGGAAAAGGCGAGAGTGCGCGAGCACACAGGAGCAAACACAAGCAGCGCAGCTTGATGCGTAGTAAAAAAAATAATAAATAGACAACTGGTCGACCTCATTAGAAATAAAAACCCAAAAGATTAGATAGACAAAGAAACAAACACATAAATGTGGAGAGAAGGGCAGTGCGCGCAGGAGCAAAGGTAAACAGCAGACAGACCTGAATCCTTATCTTTACAAGGTCGACCTCAGAACTTTGTTCAGTTTGTCTCGGTGACGGATAATGGAAGGAAGGGCAGGCAACTGGTCGACTTCATTTAAATAAACAAATAAAAAATAAGATAAACTCTCAGGAATAGATAAATAATAACAAAAAAATTGTAAAGTGGAGAAAGCGAGAGCGCGCGAATGCACTCAAGCAAACACAAACAGCACAGCACGATGCGTATTTTTTTTAAAATTGACAAAATAAATCAAAAATAAAAATAAGTGGAAAAGGCGAGAGTGCGCGAGCACACAGGAGCAAACACAAGCAGCGCAGCTTGATGCGTAGTAAAAAAAATAATAAATAGACAACTGGTCGACCTCATTAGAAATAAAAACCCAAAAGATTAGATAGACAAACAAACAAACACATAAATGTGGAGAGAAGGGCAGTGCGCGCAGGAGCAAAGGTAAACAGCAGACAGACCTGAATCCTTATCTTTACAAGGTCGACCTCAGAACTTTGTTCAGTTTGTCTCGGTGACGGATAATGGAAGGAAGGGCAGGCAACTGGTCGACTTCATTTAAATAAACAAATAAAAAATAAGATAAACTCTCAGGAATAGATAAATAATAACAAAAAAATTGTAAAGTGGAGAAAGCGAGAGCGCGCGAATGCACTCAAGCAAACACAAACAGCACAGCACGATGCGTATTTTTTTTTAAAATTGAAAAATAAATCAAATCAAAAATAAAAATAAGTGGAAAAGGCGAGAGTGCGCGAGCACACAGGAGCAAAGACAAGCAGCGCAGCTTGATGCGTAGTAAAAAAAAATAATAAATAGACAACTGGTCGACCTCATTAGAAATAAAAACCCAAAAGATTAGATAGACAAACAAACAAACACATAAATGTGGAGAGAAGGGCAGTGCGCGCAGGAGCAAAGGTAAACAGCAGACAGACCTGAATCCTTATCTTTACAAGGTCGACCTCAGAACTTTGTTCAGTTTGTCTCGGTGACGGATAATGGAAGGAAGGGCAGGCAACTGGTCGACTTCATTTAAATAAACAAATAAAAAATAAGATAAACTCTCAGGAATAGATAAATAATAACAAAAAAATTGTAAAGTGGAGAAAGCGAGAGCGCGCGAATGCACTCAAGCAAACACAAACAGCACAGCACGATGCGTATTTTTTTAATTGACAAAATAAATCAAATCAAAAATAAAAATAAGTGGAAAAGGCGAGAGTGCGCGAGCACACAGGAGCAAAGACAAGCAGCGCAGCTTGATGCGTAGTAAAAAAAATAATAAATAGACAACTGGTCGACCTCATTAGAAATAAAAACCCAAAAGATTAGATAGACAAACAAACAAACACATAAATGTGGAGAGAAGGGCAGTGCGCGCAGGAGCAAAGGTAAACAGCAGACAGACCTGAATCCTTATCTTTACAAGGTCGACCTCAGAACTTTGTTCAGTTTGTCTCGGTGACGGATAATGGAAGGAAGGGCAGGCAACTGGTCGACTTCATTTAAATAAACAAATAAAAAATAAGATAAACTCTCAGGAATAGATAAATAATAACAAAAAATTGTAAAGTGGAGAAAGCGAGAGCGCGCGAATGCACTCAAGCAAACACAAACAGCACAGCACGATGCGTATTTTTTTTTAATTGACAAAATAAATCAAAAATAAATCAAAAATAAAAATAAGTGGAAAAGGCGAGAGTGCGCGAGCACACAGGAGCAAAGACAAGCAGCGCAGCTTGATGCGTAGTAAAAAAAATAATAAATAGACAACTGGTCGACCTCATTAGAAATAAAAACCCAAAAGATTAGATAGACAAACAAACAAACACATAAATGTGGAGAGAAGGGCAGTGCGCGCAGGAGCAAAGGTAAACAGCAGACAGACCTGAATCCTTATCTTTACAAGGTCGACCTCAGAACTTTGTTCAGTTTGTCTCGGTGACGGATAATGGAAGGAAGGGCAGGCAACTGGTCGACTTCATTTAAATAAACAAATAAAAAATAAGATAAACTCTCAGGAATAGATAAATAATAACAAAAAAATTGTAAAGTGGAGAAAGCGAGAGCGCGCGAATGCACTCAAGCAAACACAAACAGCACAGCACGATGCGTATTTTTTTTTAAAATTGACAAAATAAATCAAAAATAAAAATAAGTGGAAAAGGCGAGAGTGCGCTTGCACACAGGAGCAAAGACAAGCAGCGCAGCTTGATGCGTAGTAAAAAAAATAATAAATAGACAACTGGTCGACCTCATTAGAAATAAAAACCCAAAAGATTAGATAGACAAACAAACAAACACATAAATGTGGAGAGAAGGGCAGTGCGCGCAGGAGCAAAGGTAAACAGCAGACAGACCTGAATCCTTATCTTTACAAGGTCGACCTCAGAACTTTGTTCAGTTTGTCTCGGTGACGGATAATGGAAGGAAGGGCAGGCAACTGGTCGACTTCATTTAAATAAACAAATAAAAAATAAGTAAACTCTCAGGAATAGATAAATAATAACAAAAAAATTGTAAAGTGGAGAAAGCGAGAGCGCGCGAATGCACTCAAGCAAACACAAACAGCACAGCACGATGCGTATTTTTTTTAAAATTGACAAAATAAATCAAAAATAAAAATAAGTGGAAAAGGCGAGAGTGCGCGAGCACACAGGAGCAAAGACAAGCAGCGCAGCTTGATGCGTAGTAAAAAAAATAATAAATAGACAACTGGTCGACCTCATTAGAAATAAAAACCCAAAAGATTAGATAGACAAAGAAACAAACACATAAATGTGGAGAGAAGGGCAGTGCGCGCAGGAGCAAAGGTAAACAGCAGACAGACCTGAATCCTTATCTTTACAAGGTCGACCTCAGAACTTTGTTCAGTTTGTCTCGGTGACGGATAATGGAAGGAAGGGCAGGCAACTGGTCGACTTCATTTAAATAAACAAATAAAAAATAAGATAAACTCTCAGGAATAGATAAATAATAACAAAAAAATTGTAAAGTGGAGAAAGCGAGAGCGCGCGAATGCACTCAAGCAAACACAAACAGCACAGCACGATGCGTATTTTTTTTAAATTGACAAAATAAATCAAAAATAAAAAAAATAAAAATAAGTGGAAAAGGCGAGAGTGCGCGAGCACACAGGAGCAAAGACAAGCAGCGCAGCTTGATGCGTAGTAAAAAAAATAATAAATAGACAACTGGTCGACCTCATTAGAAATAAAAACCCAAAAGATTAGATAGACAAACAAACAAACACATAAATGTGGAGAGAAGGGCAGTGCGCGCAGGAGCAAAGGTAAACAGCAGACAGACCTGAATCCTTATCTTTACAAGGTCGACCTCAGAACTTTGTTCAGTTTGTCTCGGTGACGGATAATGGAAGGAAGGGCAGGCAACTGGTCGACTTCATTTAAATAAACAAATAAAAAATGAGATAAACTCTCAGGAATAGATAAATAATAACAAAAAAATTGTAAAGTGGAGAAAGCGAGAGCGCGCGAATGCACTCAAGCAAACACAAACAGCACAGCACGATGCGTATTTTTTTTAAATTGACAAAATAAATCAAAAATAAATCAAAAATAAAAATAAGTGGAAAAGGCGAGAGTGCGCGAGCACACAGGAGCAAAGACAAGCAGCGCAGCTTGATGCGTAGTAAAAAAAATAATAAATAGACAACTGGTCGACCTCATTAGAAATAAAAACCCAAAAGATTAGATAGACAAACAAACAAACACATAAATGTGGAGAGAAGGGCAGTGCGCGCAGGAGCAAAGGTAAACAGCAGACAGACCTGAATCCTTATCTTTACAAGGTCGACCTCAGAACTTTGTTCAGTTTGTCTCGGTGACGGATAATGGAAGGAAGGGCAGGCAACTGGTCGACTTCATTTAAATAAACAAATAAAAAATAAGATAAACTCTCAGGAATAGATAAATAATAACAAAAAAATTGTAAAGTGGAGAAAGCGAGAGCGCGCGAATGCACTCAAGCAAACACAAACAGCACAGCACGATGCGTATTTTTTTTAAATTGACAAAATAAATCAAAAATAAAAATAAGTGGAAAAGGCGAGAGTGCGCGCACACAGGAGCAAAGACAAGCAGCGCAGCTTGATGCGTAGTAAAAAAAATAATAAATAGACAACTGGTCGACCTCATTAGAAATAAAAACCCAAAAGATTAGATAGACAAACAAACAAACACATAAATGTGGAGAGAAGGGCAGTGCGCGCAGGAGCAAAGGTAAACAGCAGACAGACCTGAATCCTTATCTTTACAAGGTCGACCTCAGAACTTTGTTCAGTTTGTCTCGGTGACGGATAATGGAAGGAAGGGCAGGCAACTGGTCGACTTCATTTAAATAAACAAATAAAAAATAAGATAAACTCTCAGGAATAGATAAATAATAACAAAAAAATTGTAAAGTGGAGAAAGCGAGAGCGCGCGAATGCACTCAAGCAAACACAAACAGCACAGCACGATGCGTATTTTTTTTAAAATTGACAAAATAAATCAAAAATAAAAATAAGTGGAAAAGGCGAGAGTGCGCGAGCACACAGGAGCAAAGACAAGCAGCGCAGCTTGATGCGTAGTAAAAAAAATAATAAATAGACAACTGGTCGACCTCATTAGAAATAAAAACCCAAAAGATTAGATAGACAAAGAAACAAACACATAAATGTGGAGAGAAGGGCAGTGCGCGCAGGAGCAAAGGTAAACAGCAGACAGACCTGAATCCTTATCTTTACAAGGTCGACCTCAGAACTTTGTTCAGTTTGTCTCGGTGACGGATAATGGAAGGAAGGGCAGGCAACTGGTCGACTTCATTTAAATAAACAAATAAAAAATAAGATAAACTCTCAGGAATAGATAAATAATAACAAAAAAATTGTAAAGTGGAGAAAGCGAGAGCGCGCGAATGCACTCAAGCAAACACAAACAGCACAGCACGATGCGTATTTTTTTTAAAATTGACAAAATAAATCAAAAATAAAAAAAATAAGTGGAAAAGGCGAGAGTGCGCGAGCACACAGGAGCAAACACAAGCAGCGCAGCTTGATGCGTAGTAAAAAAAATAATAAATAGACAACTGGTCGACCTCATTAGAAATAAAAACCCAAAAGATTAGATAGACAAACAAACAAACACATAAATGTGGAGAGAAGGGCAGTGCGCGCAGGAGCAAAGGTAAACAGCAGACAGACCTGAATCCTTATCTTTACAAGGTCGACCTCAGAACTTTGTTCAGTTTGTCTCGGTGACGGATAATGGAAGGAAGGGCAGGCAACTGGTCGACTTCATTTAAATAAACAAATAAAAAATAAGATAAACTCTCAGGAATAGATAAATAATAACAAAAAAATTGTAAAGTGGAGAAAGCGAGAGCGCGCGAATGCACTCAAGCAAACACAAACAGCACAGCACGATGCGTATTTTTTTTAAAATTGACAAAAATAAATCAAAAATAAAAATAAGTGGAAAAGGCGAGAGTGCGCGAGCACACAGGAGCAAAGACAAGCAGCGCAGCTTGATGCGTAGTAAAAAAAAATAATAAATAGACAACTGGTCGACCTCATTAGAAATAAAAACCCAAAAGATTAGATAGACAAACAAACAAACACATAAATGTGGAGAGAAGGGCAGTGCGCGCAGGAGCAAAGGTAAACAGCAGACAGACCTGAATCCTTATCTTTACAAGGTCGACCTCAGAACTTTGTTCAGTTTGTCTCGGTGACGGATAATGGAAGGAAGGGCAGGCAACTGGTCGACTTCATTTAAATAAACAAATAAAAAATAAGATAAACTCTCAGGAATAGATAAATAATAACAAAAAAATTGTAAAGTGGAGAAAGCGAGAGCGCGCGAATGCACTCAAGCAAACACAAACAGCACAGCACGATGCGTATTTTTTTTTTAAATTGAAAAATAAATCAAAAATCAAAAATAAAAATAAGTGGAAAAGGCGAGAGTGCGCGAGCACACAGGAGCAAAGACAAGCAGCGCAGCTTGATGCGTAGTAAAAAAAATAATAAATAGACAACTGGTCGACCTCATTAGAAATAAAAACCCAAAAGATTAGATAGACAAACAAACAAACACATAAATGTGGAGAGAAGGGCAGTGCGCGCAGGAGCAAAGGTAAACAGCAGACAGACCTGAATCCTTATCTTTACAAGGTCGACCTCAGAACTTTGTTCAGTTTGTCTCGGTGACGGATAATGGAAGGAAGGGCAGGCAACTGGTCGACTTCATTTAAATAAACAAATAAAAAATAAGATAAACTCTCAGGAATAGATAAATAATAACAAAAAATTGTAAAGTGGAGAAAGCGAGAGCGCGCGAATGCACTCAAGCAAACACAAACAGCACAGCACGATGCGTATTTTTTTTTAAATTGACAAAATAAATCAAAAATAAATCAAAAATAAAAATAAGTGGAAAAGGCGAGAGTGCGCGAGCACACAGGAGCAAAGACAAGCAGCGCAGCTTGATGCGTAGTAAAAAAAATAATAAATAGACAACTGGTCGACCTCATTAGAAATAAAAACCCAAAAGATTAGATAGACAAACAAACAAACACATAAATGTGGAGAGAAGGGCAGTGCGCGCAGGAGCAAAGGTAAACAGCAGACAGACCTGAATCCTTATCTTTACAAGGTCGACCTCAGAACTTTGTTCAGTTTGTCTCGGTGACGGATAATGGAAGGAAGGGCAGGCAACTGGTCGACTTCATTTAAATAAACAAATAAAAAATAAGATAAACTCTCAGGAATAGATAAATAATAACAAAAAAATTGTAAAGTGGAGAAAGCGAGAGCGCGCGAATGCACTCAAGCAAACACAAACAGCACAGCACGATGCGTATTTTTTTTTAAATTGACAAAATAAATCAAAAATAAATCAAAAATAAAAATAAGTGGAAAAGGCGAGAGTGCGCGAGCACACAGGAGCAAAGACAAGCAGCGCAGCTTGATGCGTAGTAAAAAAAATAATAAATAGACAACTGGTCGACCTCATTAGAAATAAAAACCCAAAAGATTAGATAGACAAACAAACAAACACATAAATGTGGAGAGAAGGGCAGTGCGCGCAGGAGCAAAGGTAAACAGCAGACAGACCTGAATCCTTATCTTTACAAGGTCGACCTCAGAACTTTGTTCAGTTTGTCTCGGTGACGGATAATGGAAGGAAGGGCAGGCAACTGGTCGACTTCATTTAAATAAACAAATAAAAAATAAGATAAACTCTCAGGAATAGATAAATAATAACAAAAAAATTGTAAAGTGGAGAAAGCGAGAGCGCGCGAATGCACTCAAGCAAACACAAACAGCACAGCACGATGCGTATTTTTTTTAAAATTGACAAAATAAATCAAAAATAAAAATAAGTGGAAAAGGCGAGAGTGCGCTTGCACACAGGAGCAAAGACAAGCAGCGCAGCTTGATGCGTAGTAAAAAAAAATAATAAATAGACAACTGGTCGACCTCATTAGAAATAAAAACCCAAAAGATTAGATAGACAAAGAAACAAACACATAAATGTGGAGAGAAGGGCAGTGCGCGCAGGAGCAAAGGTAAACAGCAGACAGACCTGAATCCTTATCTTTACAAGGTCGACCTCAGAACTTTGTTCAGTTTGTCTCGGTGACGGATAATGGAAGGAAGGGCAGGCAACTGGTCGACTTCATTTAAATAAACAAATAAAAAATAAGATAAACTCTCAGGAATAGATAAATAATAACAAAAAAATTGTAAAGTGGAGAAAGCGAGAGCGCGCGAATGCACTCAAGCAAACACAAACAGCACAGCACGATGCGTATTTTTTTTGAAAAATTGAAATCAAAATAAATCAAAAATAAAAATAAGTGGAAAAGGCGAGAGTGCGCGAGCACACAGGAGCAAAGACAAGCAGCGCAGCTTGATGCGTAGTAAAAAAAATAATAAATAGACAACTGGTCGACCTCATTAGAAATAAAAACCCAAAAGATTAGATAGACAAAGAAACAAACACATAAATGTGGAGAGAAGGGCAGTGCGCGCAGGAGCAAAGGTAAACAGCAGACAGACCTGAATCCTTATCTTTACAAGGTCGACCTCAGAACTTTGTTCAGTTTGTCTCGGTGACGGATAATGGAAGGAAGGGCAGGCAACTGGTCGACTTCATTTAAATAAACAAATAAAAAATAAGATAAACTCTCAGGAATAGATAAATAATAACAAAAAAATTGTAAAGTGGAGAAAGCGAGAGCGCGCGAATGCACTCAAGCAAACACAAACAGCACAGCACGATGCGTATTTTTTTTTTAAATTGACAAAATAAATCAAAAATAAAAATAAGTGGAAAAGGCGAGAGTGCGCGAGCACACAGGAGCAAAGACAAGCAGCGCAGCTTGATGCGTAGTAAAAAAAATAATAAATAGACAACTGGTCGACCTCATTAGAAATAAAAACCCAAAAGATTAGATAGACAAACAAACAAACACATAAATGTGGAGAGAAGGGCAGTGCGCGCAGGAGCAAAGGTAAACAGCAGACAGACCTGAATCCTTATCTTTACAAGGTCGACCTCAGAACTTTGTTCAGTTTGTCTCGGTGACGGATAATGGAAGGAAGGGCAGGCAACTGGTCGACTTCATTTAAATAAACAAATAAAAAATAAGATAAACTCTCAGGAATAGATAAATAATAACAAAAAAATTGTAAAGTGGAGAAAGCGAGAGCGCGCGAATGCACTCAAGCAAACACAAACAGCACAGCACGATGCGTATTTTTTTTAAATTGACAAAATAAATCAAAAATAAATCAAAAATAAAAATAATGGAAAAGGCGAGAGTGCGGCGAGCACAGGAGCAAAGACAAGCAGCGCAGCTTGATGCGTAGTAAAAAAAATAATAAATAGACAACTGGTCGACCTCATTAGAAATAAAAACCCAAAAGATTAGATAGACAAACAAACAAACACATAAATGTGGAGAGAAGGGCAGTGCGCGCAGGAGCAAAGGTAAACAGCAGACAGACCTGAATC
>NW_025958476.1:0-50090 GCF_023159225.1 Perognathus longimembris pacificus | reverse complement strand
AGCAGACAGACCTGAATCCTTATCTTTACAAGGTCGACCTCACAACTTTGTTCAGTTTGTCTCGGTGACAGATAATGGAAGGAAGGGCAGGGAACTGGTCGACTTCATTTAAATAAACAAATAAAAAATAAGATAAACTCTCAGGAATAGATAAATAATAACAAAAAAATTGTAAAGTGGAGAAAGCGAGAGCGCGCGAATGCACTCAAGCAAACACAAACAGCACAGCACGATGCGTATTTTTTTTTTAAATTGACAAAATAAATCAAAAATAAATCAAAAATAAAAATAAGTGGGAAAGGCGAGAGTGCGCGAGCACACAGGAGCAAAGACAAGCAGCGCAGCTTGATGCGTAGTAAAAAAAATAATAAATAGACAACTGGTCGACCTCATTAGAAATAAAAACCCAAAAGATTAGATAGACAAACAAACAAACACATAAATGTGGAGAGAAGGGCAGTGCGCGCAGGAGCAAAGGTAAACAGCAGACAGACCTGAATCCTTATCTTTACAAGGTCGACCTCAGAACTTTGTTCAGTTTGTCTCGGTGACGGATAATGGAAGGAAGGGCAGGCAACTGGTCGACTTCATTTAAATAAACAAATAAAAAATAAGATAAACTCTCAGGAATAGATAAATAATAACAAAAAAATTGTAAAGTGGAGAAAGCGAGAGCGCGCGAATGCACTCAAGCAAACACAAACAGCACAGCACGATGCGTATTTTTTTTTAAATTGACAAAATAAATCAAAAATAAATCAAAAATAAAAATAAGTGGAAAAGGCGAGAGTGCGCGAGCACACAGGAGCAAAGACAAGCAGCGCAGCTTGATGCGTAGTAAAAAAAATAATAAATAGACAACTGGTCGACCTCATTAGAAATAAAAACCCAAAAGATTAGATAGACAAAGAAACAAACACATAAATGTGGAGAGAAGGGCAGTGCGCGCAGGAGCAAAGGTAAACAGCAGACAGACCTGAATCCTTATCTTTACAAGGTCGACCTCAGAACTTTGTTCAGTTTGTCTCGGTGACGGATAATGGAAGGAAGGGCAGGCAACTGGTCGACTTCATTTAAATAAACAAATAAAAAATAAGATAAACTCTCAGGAATAGATAAATAATAACAAAAAAATTGTAAAGTGGAGAAAGCGAGAGCGCGCGAATGCACTCAAGCAAACACAAACAGCACAGCACGATGCGTATTTTTTTTAAAATTGACAAAATAAATCAAAAATAAAAATAAGTGGAAAAGGCGAGAGTGCGCGAGCACACAGGAGCAAAGACAAGCAGCGCAGCTTGATGCGTAGTAAAAAAAATAATAAATAGACAACTGGTCGACCTCATTAGAAATAAAAACCCAAAAGATTAGATAGACAAAGAAACAAACACATAAATGTGGAGAGAAGGGCAGTGCGCGCAGGAGCAAAGGTAAACAGCAGACAGACCTGAATCCTTATCTTTACAAGGTCGACCTCAGAACTTTGTTCAGTTTGTCTCGGTGACGGATAATGGAAGGAAGGGCAGGCAACTGGTCGACTTCATTTAAATAAACAAATAAAAAATAAGATAAACTCTCAGGAATAGATAAATAATAACAAAAAAATTGTAAAGTGGAGAAAGCGAGAGCGCGCGAATGCACTCAAGCAAACACAAACAGCACAGCACGATGCGTATTTTTTTTTAAAATTGACAAAATAAATCAAAAATAAATCAAAAATAAAAATAAGTGGAAAAGGCGAGAGTGCGCGAGCACACAGGAGCAAAGACAAGCAGCGCAGCTTGATGCGTAGTAAAAAAAAATAATAAATAGACAACTGGTCGACCTCATTAGAAATAAAAACCCAAAAGATTAGATAGACAAAGAAACAAACACATAAATGTGGAGAGAAGGGCAGTGCGCGCAGGAGCAAAGGTAAACAGCAGACAGACCTGAATCCTTATCTTTACAAGGTCGACCTCAGAACTTTGTTCAGTTTGTCTCGGTGACGGATAATGGAAGGAAGGGCAGGCAACTGGTCGACTTCATTTAAATAAACAAATAAAAAATAAGATAAACTCTCAGGAATAGATAAATAATAACAAAAAAATTGTAAAGTGGAGAAAGCGAGAGCGCGCGAATGCACTCAAGCAAACACAAACAGCACAGCACGATGCGTATTTTTTTTAAAATTGAAAAAATAAATCAAAAATAAAAATAAGTGGAAAAGGCGAGAGTGCGCGAGCACACAGGAGCAAACACAAGCAGCGCAGCTTGATGCGTAGTAAAAAAAATAATAAATAGACAACTGGTCGACCTCATTAGAAATAAAAACCCAAAAGATTAGATAGACAAACAAACAAACACATAAATGTGGAGAGAAGGGCAGTGCGCGCAGGAGCAAAGGTAAACAGCAGACAGACCTGAATCCTTATCTTTACAAGGTCGACCTCAGAACTTTGTTCAGTTTGTCTCGGTGACGGATAATGGAAGGAAGGGCAGGCAACTGGTCGACTTCATTTAAATAAACAAATAAAAAATAAGATAAACTCTCAGGAATAGATAAATAATAAAAAAAATTGTAAAGTGGAGAAAGCGAGAGCGCGCGAATGCACTCAAGCAAACACAAACAGCACAGCACGATGCGTATTTTTTTTTAAAATTGACAAAATAAATCAAAAATAAATCAAAAATAAAAATAAGTGGAAAAGGCGAGAGTGCGCGAGCACACAGGAGCAAAGACAAGCAGCGCAGCTTGATGCGTAGTAAAAAAAATAATAAATAGACAACTGGTCGACCTCATTAGAAATAAAAACCCAAAAGATTAGATAGACAAACAAACAAACACATAAATGTGGAGAGAAGGGCAGTGCGCGCAGGAGCAAAGGTAAACAGCAGACAGACCTGAATCCTTATCTTTACAAGGTCGACCTCAGAACTTTGTTCAGTTTGTCTCGGTGACGGATAATGGAAGGAAGGGCAGGCAACTGGTCGACTTCATTTAAATAAACAAATAAAAAATAAGATAAACTCTCAGGAATAGATAAATAATAACAAAAAAATTGTAAAGTGGAGAAAGCGAGAGCGCGCGAATGCACTCAAGCAAACACAAACAGCACAGCACGATGCGTATTTTTTTTTAATTGACAAAATAAATCAAAAATAAATCAAAAATAAAAATAAGTGGAAAAGGCGAGAGTGCGCGTGCACACAGGAGCAAAGACAAGCAGCGCAGCTTGATGCGTAGTAAAAAAAAATAATAAATAGACAACTGGTCGACCTCATTAGAAATAAAAACCCAAAAGATTAGATAGACAAACAAACAAACACATAAATGTGGAGAGAAGGGCAGTGCGCGCAGGAGCAAAGGTAAACAGCAGACAGACCTGAATCCTTATCTTTACAAGGTCGACCTCAGAACTTTGTTCAGTTTGTCTCGGTGACGGATAATGGAAGGAAGGGCAGGCAACTGGTCGACTTCATTTAAATAAACAAATAAAAAATAAGATAAACTCTCAGGAATAGATAAATAATAACAAAAAAATTGTAAAGTGGAGAAAGCGAGAGCGCGCGAATGCACTCAAGCAAACACAAACAGCACAGCACGATGCGTATTTTTTTTAAAATTGACAAAATAAATCAAAAATAAAAATAAGTGGAAAAGGCGAGAGTGCGCGAGCACACAGGAGCAAAGACAAGCAGCGCAGCTTGATGCGTAGTAAAAAAAATAATAAATAGACAACTGGTCGACCTCATTAGAAATAAAAACCCAAAAGATTAGATAGACAAACAAACAAACACATAAATGTGGAGAGAAGGGCAGTGCGCGCAGGAGCAAAGGTAAACAGCAGACAGACCTGAATCCTTATCTTTACAAGGTCGACCTCAGAACTTTGTTCAGTTTGTCTCGGTGACGGATAATGGAAGGAAGGGCAGGCAACTGGTCGACTTCATTTAAATAAACAAATAAAAAATAAGATAAACTCTCAGGAATAGATAAATAATAACAAAAAAATTGTAAAGTGGAGAAAGCGAGAGCGCGCGAATGCACTCAAGCAAACACAAACAGCACAACACGATGCGTATTTTTTTTAAATTGACAAAATAAATCAAAAATAAATCAAAAATAAAAATAAGTGGAAAAGGCGAGAGTGCGCGAGCACACAGGAGCAAACACAAGCTGCGCAGCTTGATGCGTAGTAAAAAAAATAATAAATAGACAACTGGTGGACCTCATTAGAAATAAAAACCCAAAAGATTAGATAGACAAAGAAACAAACACATAAATGTGGAGAGAAGGGCAGTGCGCGCAGGAGCAAAGGTAAACAGCAGACAGACCTGAATCCTTATCTTTACAAGGTCGACCTCACAACTTTGTTCAGTTTGTCTCGGTGACAGATAATGGAAGGAAGGGCAGGAACTGGTCGACTTCATTTAAATAAACAAATAAAAAATAAGATAAACTCTCAGGAATAGATAAATAATAACAAAAAAATTGTAAAGTGGAGAAAGCGAGAGCGCGCGAATGCACTCAAGCAAACACAAACAGCACAGCACGATGCGTATTTTTTTTTTAAATTGACAAAATAAATCAAAAATAAATCAAAAATAAAAATAAGTGGAAAGGCGAGAGTGCGCGAGCACACAGGAGCAAAGACAAGCAGCGCAGCTTGATGCGTAGTAAAAAAAATAATAAATAGACAACTGGTCGACCTCATTAGAAATAAAAACCCAAAAGATTAGATAGACAAACAAACAAACACATAAATGTGGAGAGAAGGGCAGTGCGCGCAGGAGCAAAGGTAAACAGCAGACAGACCTGAATCCTTATCTTTACAAGGTCGACCTCAGAACTTTGTTCAGTTTGTCTCGGTGACGGATAATGGAAGGAAGGGCAGGCAACTGGTCGACTTCATTTAAATAAACAAATAAAAAATAAGATAAACTCTCAGGAATAGATAAATAATAACAAAAAAATTGTAAAGTGGAGAAAGCGAGAGCGCGCGAATGCACTCAAGCAAACACAAACAGCACAGCACGATGCGTATTTTTTTTAAATTGACAAAATAAATCAAAAATAAATCAAAAATAAAAATAAGTGGAAAAGGCGAGAGTGCGCGAGCACACAGGAGCAAAGACAAGCAGCGCAGCTTGATGCGTAGTAAAAAAAATAATAAATAGACAACTGGTCGACCTCATTAGAAATAAAAACCCAAAAGATTAGATAGACAAAGAAACAAACACATAAATGTGGAGAGAAGGGCAGTGCGCGCAGGAGCAAAGGTAAACAGCAGACAGACCTGAATCCTTATCTTTACAAGGTCGACCTCAGAACTTTGTTCAGTTTGTCTCGGTGACGGATAATGGAAGGAAGGGCAGGCAACTGGTCGACTTCATTTAAATAAACAAATAAAAAATAAGATAAACTCTCAGGAATAGATAAATAATAACAAAAAAATTGTAAAGTGGAGAAAGCGAGAGCGCGCGAATGCACTCAAGCAAACACAAACAGCACAGCACGATGCGTATTTTTTTTAAAATTGATCAAAAATAAATCAAAAATAAAAATAAGTGGAAAAGGCGAGAGTGCGCGAGCACACAGGAGCAAAGACAAGCAGCGCAGCTTGATGCGTAGTAAAAAAAATAATAAATAGACAACTGGTCGACCTCATTAGAAATAAAAACCCAAAAGATTAGATAGACAAACAAACAAACACATAAATGTGGAGAGAAGGGCAGTGCGCGCAGGAGCAAAGGTAAACAGCAGACAGACCTGAATCCTTATCTTTACAAGGTCGACCTCAGAACTTTGTTCAGTTTGTCTCGGTGACGGATAATGGAAGGAAGGGCAGGCAACTGGTCGACTTCATTTAAATAAACAAATAAAAAATAAGATAAACTCTCAGGAATAGATAAATAATAACAAAAAAATTGTAAAGTGGAGAAAGCGAGAGCGCGCGAATGCACTCAAGCAAACACAAACAGCACAGCACGATGCGTATTTTTTTTTAAAATTGACAAAATAAATCAAAAATAAATCAAAAATAAAAATAAGTGGAAAAGGCGAGAGTGCGCTTGCACACAGGAGCAAAGACAAGCAGCGCAGCTTGATGCGTAGTAAAAAAAAATAATAAATAGACAACTGGTCGACCTCATTAGAAATAAAAACCCAAAAGATTAGATAGACAAAGAAACAAACACATAAATGTGGAGAGAAGGGCAGTGCGCGCAGGAGCAAAGGTAAACAGCAGACAGACCTGAATCCTTATCTTTACAAGGTCGACGTCAGAACTTTGTTCAGTTTGTCTCGGTGACGGATAATGGAAGGAAGGGCAGGCAACTGGTCGACTTCATTTAAATAAACAAATAAAAAATAAGATAAACTCTCAGGAATAGATAAATAATAACAAAAAAATTGTAAAGTGGAGAAAGCGAGAGCGCGCGAATGCACTCAAGCAAACACAAACAGCACAGCACGATGCGTATTTTTTTTAAAATTGACAAAATAAATCAAAAATAAAAATAAGTGGAAAAGGCGAGAGTGCGCGAGCACACAGGAGCAAACACAAGCTGCGCAGCTTGATGCGTAGTAAAAAAAATAATAAATAGACAACTGGTCGACCTCATTAGAAATAAAAACCCAAAAGATTAGATACACAAAGAAACAAACACATAAATGTGGAGAGAAGGGCAGTGTGCGCAGGAGCAAAGGTAAACAGCAGACAGACCTGAATCCTTATCTTTACAAGGTCGACCTCAGAACTTTGTTCAGTTTGTCTCGGTGACGGATAATGGAAGGAAGGGCAGGCAACTGGTCGACTTCATTTAAATAAACAAATAAAAAATAAGATAAACTCTCAGGAATAGATAAATAATAACAAAAAAATTGTAAAGTGGAGAAAGCGAGAGCGCGCGAATGCACTCAAGCAAACACAAACAGCACAGCACGATGCGTATTTTTTTTTAAAATTGACAAAATAAATCAAAAATAAATCAAAAATAAAAATAAGTGGAAAAGGCGAGAGTGCGCGAGCACACAGGAGCAAACACAAGCAGCGCAGCATGATGCGTAGTAAAAAAATAATAAATAGACAACTGGTCGACCTCATTAGAAATAAAAACCCAAAAGATTAGATAGACAAACAAACAAACACATAAATGTGGAGAGAAGGGCAGTGCGCGCAGGAGCAAAGGTAAACAGCAGACAGACCTGAATCCTTATCTTTACAAGGTCGACCTCACAACTTTGTTCAGTTTGTCTCGGTGACCGATAATGGAAGGAAGGGCAGGCAACTGGTCGACTTCATTTAAATAAACAAATAAAAAATAAGGTAAACTCTCAGGAATAGATAAATAATAACAAAAAAATTGTAAAGTGGAGAAAGCGAGAGCGCGCGAATGCACTCAAGCAAACACAAACAGCACAGCACGATGCGTATTTTTTTTTAATTGAAAAAATAAATCAAAAATAAAAATAAGTGGAAAAGGCGAGAGTGCGCGAGCACACAGGAGCAAAGACAAGCAGCGCAGCTTGATGCGTAGTAAAAAAAAATAATAAATAGACAACTGGTCGACCTCATTAGAAATAAAAACCCAAAAGATTAGATAGACAAACAAACAAACACATAAATGTGGAGAGAAAAGCAGTGCGCGCAGGAGCAAAGGTAAACAGCAGACAGACCTGAATCCTTATCTTTACAAGGTCGACCTCAGAACTTTGTTCAGTTTGTCTCGGTGACGGATAATGGAAGGAAGGGCAGGCAACTGGTCGACTTCATTTAAATAAACAAATAAAAAATAAGATAAACTCTCAGGAATAGATAAATAATAAAAAAAATTGTAAAGTGGAGAAAGCGAGAGCGCGCGAATGCACTCAAGCAAACACAAACAGCACAGAACGATGCGTATTTTTTTAAAAATTGACAAAATAAATCAAAAAGAAATCAAAAATAAAAATAAGTGGAAAAGGCGAGAGTGCACGAGCACACAGGAGCAAAGACAAGCAGCGCAGCTTGATGCGTAGTAAAAAAAATAATAAATAGACAACTGGTCGACCTCATTAGAAATAAAAACCCAAAAGATTAGATAGACAAACAAACAAACACATAAATGTGGAGAGAAGGGCAGTGCGCGCAGGAGCAAAGTTAAACAGCAGACAGACCTGAATCCTTATCTTTACAAGGTCGACCTCAGATCTTTGTTCAGTTTGTCTCGGTGACGGATAATGGAAGGAAGGGTAGGCAACTGGTCGACTTCATTTAAATAAACAAATAAAAAATAAGATAAACTCTCAGGAATAGATAAATAATAACAAAAACATTGTAAAGTGGAGAAAGCGAGAGCGCGCGAATGCACTCAGGCAAACACAAACAGCACAGCACGATGCGTATTTTTTTTTAATTGACAAAATAAATCAAAAATAAATCAAAAATAAAAATAAGTGGAAAAGGCGAGAGTGCGCGAGCACACAGGAGCAAAGACAAGCAGTGCAGCTTGATGCGTAGTAAAAAAAATAATAAATAGACAACTGGTCGACCTCATTAGAAATAAAAACCCAAAAGATTAGATAGACAAACAAACAAACACATAAATGTGGAGAGAAGGGCAGTGCGGGCAGGAGCAAAGGTAAACAGCAGACAGACCTGAATCCTTATCCTTACAAGGTCGACCTCAGAACTTTGTTCAGTTTGTCTCGGTGACGGATAATGGAAGGAAGGGCAGGCAACTGGTCGACTTCATTTAAATAAACAAATAAAAAATAAGTTAAACTCTAAGGAATAGATAAATAATAACAAAAAAATTGTAAAGTGGAGAAAGCGAGAGCGCGCGAATGCACTCAAGCAAACACAAACAGCACAGCACGATGCGTATTTTTTTTAAAATTGACAAAATAAATCAAAAATAAAAATAAGTGGAAAAGGCGAGAGTGCGCTTGCACACAGGAGCAAAGACAAGCAGCGCAGCTTGATGCGTAGTAAAAAAAATAATAAATAGACAACTGGTCGACCTCATTAGAAATAAAAACCCAAAAGATTAGATAGACAAAGAAACAAACACATAAATGTGGAGAGAAGGGCAGTGCGCGCAGGAGCAAAGGTAAACAGCAGACAGACCTGAATCCTTATCTTTACAAGGTCGACCTCAGAACTTTGTTCAGTTTGTCTCGGTGACGGATAATGGAAGGAAGGGCAGGCAACTGGTCGACTTCATTTAAATAAACAAATAAAAAATAAGATAAACTCTCAGGAATAGATAAATAATAACAAAAAAATTGTAAAGTGCAGAAAGCGAGAGCGCGCGAATGCACTCAAGCAAACACAAACAGCACAGCACGATGCGTATTTTTTTTAAAATTGACAAAATAAATCAAAAATAAAAATAAGTGGAAAAGGCGAGAGTGCGCGAGCACACAGGAGCAAAGACAAGCAGCGCAGCTTGATGCGTAGTAAAAAAAATAATAAATAGACAACTGGTCGACCTCATTAGAAATAAAAACCCAAAAGATTAGATAGACAAACAAACAAACACATAATGTGGAGAGAAGGGCAGTGCGCGCAGGAGCAAAGGTAAACAGCAGACAGACCTGAATCCTTATCTTTACAAGGTCGACCTCAGAACTTTGTTCAGTTTGTCTCGGTGACGGATAATGGAAGGAAGGGCAGGCAACTGGTCGACTTCATTTAAATAAACAAATAAAAAATAAGATAAACTCTCAGGAATAGATAAATAATAACAAAAAAATTGTAAAGTGGAGAAAGCGAGAGCGCGCGAATGCACTCAAGCAAACACAAACAGCACAGCACGATGCGTATTTTTTTTAAATTGACAAAATAAATCAAAAATAAATCAAAAATAAAAATAAGTGGAAAAGGCGAGAGTGCGCGAGCACACAGGAGCAAAGACAAGCAGCGCAGCTTGATGCGTAGTAAAAAAAATAATAAATAGACAACTGGTCGACCTCATTAGAAATAAAAACCCAAAAGATTAGATAGACAAACAAACAAACACATAAATGTGGAGAGAAGGGCAGTGCGCGCAGGAGCAAAGGTAAACAGCAGACAGACCTGAATCCTTATCTTTACAAGGTCGACCTCAGAACTTTGTTCAGTTTGTCTCGGTGACGGATAATGGAAGGAAGGGCAGGCAACTGGTCGACTTCATTTAAATAAACAAATAAAAAATAAGATAAACTCTCAGGAATAGATAAATAATAACAAAAAAATTGTAAAGTGGAGAAAGCGAGAGCGCGCGAATGCACTCAAGCAAACACAAACAGCACAGCACGATGCGTATTTTTTTTAAATTGACAAAATAAATCAAAAATAAATCAAAAATAAAAATAAGTGGAAAAGGCGAGAGTGCGCTTGCACACAGGAGCAAAGACAAGCAGCGCAGCTTGATGCGTAGTAAAAAAAAATAATAAATAGACAACTGGTCGACCTCATTAGAAATAAAAACCCAAAAGATTAGATAGACAAAGAAACAAACACATAAATGTGGAGAGAAGGGCAGTGCGCGCAGGAGCAAAGGTAAACAGCAGACAGACCTGAATCCTTATCTTTACAAGGTCGACGTCAGAACTTTGTTCAGTTTGTCTCGGTGACGGATAATGGAAGGAAGGGCAGGCAACTGGTCGACTTCATTTAAATAAACAAATAAAAAATAAGATAAACTCTCAGGAATAGATAAATAATAACAAAAAAATTGTAAAGTGGAGAAAGCGAGAGCGCGCGAATGCACTCAAGCAAACACAAACAGCACAGCACGATGCGTATTTTTTTTAAAATTGACAAAATAAATCAAAAATAAAAATAAGTGGAAAAGGCGAGAGTGCGCGAGCACACAGGAGCAAACACAAGCTGCGCAGCTTGATGCGTAGTAAAAAAAATAATAAATAGACAACTGGTCGACCTCATTAGAAATAAAAACCCAAAAGATTAGATACACAAAGAAACAAACACATAAATGTGGAGAGAAGGGCAGTGTGCGCAGGAGCAAAGGTAAACAGCAGACAGACCTGAATCCTTATCTTTACAAGGTCGACCTCAGAACTTTGTTCAGTTTGTCTCGGTGACGGATAATGGAAGGAAGGGCAGGCAACTGGTCGACTTCATTTAAATAAACAAATAAAAAATAAGATAAACTCTCAG
Organism: Perognathus longimembris pacificus; assembly: GCF_023159225.1. Taxonomy (NCBI): domain Eukaryota; kingdom Metazoa; phylum Chordata; class Mammalia; order Rodentia; family Heteromyidae; genus Perognathus; species Perognathus longimembris. The sequence goes on along the minus strand of NW_025958476.1, from coordinate 38,961 downwards.
GAATAGATAAATAATAACAAAAAAATTGTAAAGTGGAGAAAGCGAGAGCGCGCGAATGCACTCAAGCAAACACAAACAGCACAGCACGATGCGTATTTTTTTTTAAAATTGACAAAATAAATCAAAAATAAATCAAAAATAAAAATAAGTGGAAAAGGCGAGAGTGCGCGAGCACACAGGAGCAAACACAAGCAGCGCAGCATGATGCGTAGTAAAAAAATAATAAATAGACAACTGGTCGACCTCATTAGAAATAAAAACCCAAAAGATTAGATAGACAAACAAACAAACACATAAATGTGGAGAGAAGGGCAGTGCGCGCAGGAGCAAAGGTAAACAGCAGACAGACCTGAATCCTTATCTTTACAAGGTCGACCTCACAACTTTGTTCAGTTTGTCTCGGTGACCGATAATGGAAGGAAGGGCAGGCAACTGGTCGACTTCATTTAAATAAACAAATAAAAAATAAGGTAAACTCTCAGGAATAGATAAATAATAACAAAAAAATTGTAAAGTGGAGAAAGCGAGAGCGCGCGAATGCACTCAAGCAAACACAAACAGCACAGCACGATGCGTATTTTTTTTAAAATTGAAAAAATAAATCAAAAATAAAAATAAGTGGAAAAGGCGAGAGTGCGCGAGCACACAGGAGCAAAGACAAGCAGCGCAGCTTGATGCGTAGTAAAAAAAAATAATAAATAGACAACTGGTCGACCTCATTAGAAATAAAAACCCAAAAGATTAGATAGACAAACAAACAAACACATAAATGTGGAGAGAAAAGCAGTGCGCGCAGGAGCAAAGGTAAACAGCAGACAGACCTGAATCCTTATCTTTACAAGGTCGACCTCAGAACTTTGTTCAGTTTGTCTCGGTGACGGATAATGGAAGGAAGGGCAGGCAACTGGTCGACTTCATTTAAATAAACAAATAAAAAATAAGATAAACTCTCAGGAATAGATAAATAATAAAAAAAAATTGTAAAGTGGAGAAAGCGAGAGCGCGCGAATGCACTCAAGCAAACACAAACAGCACAGAACGATGCGTATTTTTTTAAAAATTGACAAAATAAATCAAAAAGAAATCAAAAATAAAAATAAGTGGAAAAGGCGAGAGTGCACGAGCACACAGGAGCAAAGACAAGCAGCGCAGCTTGATGCGTAGTAAAAAAAATAATAAATAGACAACTGGTCGACCTCATTAGAAATAAAAACCCAAAAGATTAGATAGACAAACAAACAAACACATAAATGTGGAGAGAAGGGCAGTGCGCGCAGGAGCAAAGTTAAACAGCAGACAGACCTGAATCCTTATCTTTACAAGGTCGACCTCAGATCTTTGTTCAGTTTGTCTCGGTGACGGATAATGGAAGGAAGGGTAGGCAACTGGTCGACTTCATTTAAATAAACAAATAAAAAATAAGATAAACTCTCAGGAATAGATAAATAATAACAAAAACATTGTAAAGTGGAGAAAGCGAGAGCGCGCGAATGCACTCAGGCAAACACAAACAGCACAGCACGATGCGTATTTTTTTTTAATTGACAAAATAAATCAAAAATAAATCAAAAATAAAAATAAGTGGAAAAGGCGAGAGTGCGCGAGCACACAGGAGCAAAGACAAGCAGTGCAGCTTGATGCGTAGTAAAAAAAATAATAAATAGACAACTGGTCGACCTCATTAGAAATAAAAACCCAAAAGATTAGATAGACAAACAAACAAACACATAAATGTGGAGAGAAGGGCAGTGCGGGCAGGAGCAAAGGTAAACAGCAGACAGACCTGAATCCTTATCCTTACAAGGTCGACCTCAGAACTTTGTTCAGTTTGTCTCGGTGACGGATAATGGAAGGAAGGGCAGGCAACTGGTCGACTTCATTTAAATAAACAAATAAAAAATAAGTTAAACTCTAAGGAATAGATAAATAATAACAAAAAAATTGTAAAGTGGAGAAAGCGAGAGCGCGCGAATGCACTCAAGCAAACACAAACAGCACAGCACGATGCGTATTTTTTTTTAAATTGACAAAATAAATCAAAAATAAAAATAAGTGGAAAAGGCGAGAGTGCGCTTGCACACAGGAGCAAAGACAAGCAGCGCAGCTTGATGCGTAGTAAAAAAAATAATAAATAGACAACTGGTCGACCTCATTAGAAATAAAAACCCAAAAGATTAGATAGACAAAGAAACAAACACATAAATGTGGAGAGAAGGGCAGTGCGCGCAGGAGCAAAGGTAAACAGCAGACAGACCTGAATCCTTATCTTTACAAGGTCGACCTCAGAACTTTGTTCAGTTTGTCTCGGTGACGGATAATGGAAGGAAGGGCAGGCAACTGGTCGACTTCATTTAAATAAACAAATAAAAAATAAGATAAACTCTCAGGAATAGATAAATAATAACAAAAAAATTGTAAAGTGGAGAAAGCGAGAGCGCGCGAATGCACTCAAGCAAACACAAACAGCACAGCACGATGCGTATTTTTTTTAAAATTGACAAAATAAATCAAAAATAAAAATAAGTGGAAAAGGCGAGAGTGCGCGAGCACACAGGAGCAAAGACAAGCAGCGCAGCTTGATGCGTAGTAAAAAAAATAATAAATAGACAACTGGTCGACCTCATTAGAAATAAAAACCCAAAAGATTAGATAGACAAACAAACAAACACATAATGTGGAGAGAAGGGTAGTGCGCGCAGGAGCAAAGGTAAACAGCAGACAGACCTGAATCCTTATCTTTACAAGGTCGACCTCAGAACTTTGTTCAGTTTGTCTCGGTGACGGATAATGGAAGGAAGGGCAGGCAACTGGTCGACTTCATTTAAATAAACAAATAAAAAATAAGATAAACTCTCAGGAATAGATAAATAATAACAAAAAAATTGTAAAGTGGAGAAAGCGAGAGCGCGCGAATGCACTCAAGCAAACACAAACAGCACAGCACGATGCGTATTTTTTTTAAATTGACAAAATAAATCAAAAATAAATCAAAAATAAAAATAAGTGGAAAAGGCGAGAGTGCGCGAGCACACAGGAGCAAAGACAAGCAGCGCAGCTTGATGCGTAGTAAAAAAAATAATAAATAGACAACTGGTCGACCTCATTAGAAATAAAAACCCAAAAGATTAGATAGACAAACAAACAAACACATAAATGTGGAGAGAAGGGCAGTGCGCGCAGGAGCAAAGGTAAACAGCAGACAGACCTGAATCCTTATCTTTACAAGGTCGACCTCAGAACTTTGTTCAGTTTGTCTCGGTGACGGATAATGGAAGGAAGGGCAGGCAACTGGTCGACTTCATTTAAATAAACAAATAAAAAATAAGATAAACTCTCAGGAATAGATAAATAATAACAAAAAAATTGTAAAGTGGAGAAAGCGAGAGCGCGCGAATGCACTCAAGCAAACACAAACAGCACAGCACGATGCGTATTTTTTTTAAATTGACAAAATAAATCAAAAATAAATCAAAAATAAAAATAAGTGGAAAAGGCGAGAGTGCGCGAGCACACAGGAGCAAAGACAAGCAGCGCAGCTTGATGCGTAGTAAAAAAAATAATAAATAGACAACTGGTCGACCTCATTAGAAATAAAAACCCAAAAGATTAGATAGACAAACAAACAAACACATAAATGTGGAGAGAAGGGCAGTGCGCGCAGGAGCAAAGGTAAACAGCAGACAGACCTGAATCCTTATCTTTACAAGGTCGACCTCAGAACTTTGTTCAGTTTGTCTCGGTGACGGATAATGGAAGGAAGGGCAGGCAACTGGTCGACTTCATTTAAATAAACAAATAAAAAATAAGATAAACTCTCAGGAATAGATAAATAATAACAAAAAAATTGTAAAGTGGAGAAAGCGAGAGCGCGCGAATGCACTCAAGCAAACACAAACAGCACAGCACGATGCGTATTTTTTTTTTAAATTGACAAAATAAATCAAAAATAAATCAAAAATAAAAATAAGTGGAAAAGGCGAGAGTGCGCGAGCACACAGGAGCAAAGACAAGCAGCGCAGCTTGATGCGTAGTAAAAAAAATAATAAATAGACAACTGGTCGACCTCATTAGAAATAAAAACCCAAAAGATTAGATAGACAAACAAACAAACACATAAATGTGGAGAGAAGGGCAGTGCGCGCAGGAGCAAAGGTAAACAGCAGACAGACCTGAATCCTTATCTTTACAAGGTCGACCTCAGAACTTTGTTCAGTTTGTCTCGGTGACGGATAATGGAAGGAAGGGCAGGCAACTGGTCGACTTCATTTAAATAAACAAATAAAAAATAAGATAAACTCTCAGGAATAGATAAATAATAACAAAAAAATTGTAAAGTGGAGAAAGCGAGAGCGCGCGAATGCACTCAAGCAAACACAAACAGCACAGCACGATGCGTATTTTTTAAATTGACAAAATAAATCAAAAATAAATCAAAAATAAAAATAAGTGGAAAAGGCGAGAGTGCGCGAGCACACAGGAGCAAAGACAAGCAGCGCAGCTTGATGCGTAGTAAAAAAAATAATAAATAGACAACTGGTCGACCTCATTAGAAATAAAAACCCAAAAGATTAGATAGACAAAGAAACAAACACATAAATGTGGAGAGAAGGGCAGTGCGCGCAGGAGCAAAGGTAAACAGCAGACAGACCTGAATCCTTATCTTTACAAGGTCGACCTCAGAACTTTGTTCAGTTTGTCTCGGTGACGGATAATGGAAGGAAGGGCAGGCAACTGGTCGACTTCATTTAAATAAACAAATAAAAAATAAGATAAACTCTCAGGAATAGATAAATAATAACAAAAAAATTGTAAAGTGGAGAAAGCGAGAGCGCGCGAATGCACTCAAGCAAACACAAACAGCACAGCACGATGCGTATTTTTTTTAAAATTGAAAAAATAAATCAAAAATAAAAATAAGTGGAAAAGGCGAGAGTGCGCGAGCACACAGGAGCAAAGACAAGCAGCGCAGCTTGATGCGTAGTAAAAAAAATAATAAATAGACAACTGGTCGACCTCATTAGAAATAAAAACCCAAAAGATTAGATAGACAAACAAACAAACACATAAATGTGGAGAGAAGGGCAGTGCGGCAGGAGCAAAGGTAAACAGCAGACAGACCTGAATCCTTATCTTTACAAGGTCGACCTCAGAACTTTGTTCAGTTTGTCTCGGTGACGGATAATGGAAGGAAGGGCAGGCAACTGGTCGACTTCATTTAAATAAACAAATAAAAAATAAGATAAACTCTCAGGAATAGATAAATAATAACAAAAAAATTGTAAAGTGGAGAAAGCGAGAGCGCGCGAATGCACTCAAGCAAACACAAACAGCACAGCACGATGCGTATTTTTTTTAAAATTGACAAAATAAATCAAAAATAAAAATAAGTGGAAAAGGCGAGAGTGCGCGAGCACACAGGAGCAAAGACAAGCAGCGCAGCTTGATGCGTAGTAAAAAAAATAATAAATAGACAACTGGTCGACCTCATTAGAAATAAAAACCCAAAAGATTAGATAGACAAACAAACAAACACATAAATGTGGAGAGAAGGGCAGTGCGCGCAGGAGCAAAGGTAAACAGCAGACAGACCTGAATCCTTATCTTTACAAGGTCGACCTCAGAACTTTGTTCAGTTTGTCTCGGTGACGGATAATGGAAGGAAGGGCAGGCAACTGGTCGACTTCATTTAAATAAACAAATAAAAAATAAGATAAACTCTCAGGAATAGATAAATAATAACAAAAAAATTGTAAAGTGGAGAAAGCGAGAGCGCGCGAATGCACTCAAGCAAACACAAACAGCACAGCACGATGCGTATTTTTTTTTTAAATTGAAAAAATAAATCAAAAATAAAAATAAGTGGAAAAGGCGAGAGTGCGCGAGCACACAGGAGCAAAGACAAGCAGCGCAGCTTGATGCGTAGTAAAAAAAATAATAAATAGACAACTGGTCGACCTCATTAGAAATAAAAACCCAAAAGATTAGATAGACAAACAAACAAACACATAAATGTGGAGAGAAGGGCAGTGCGCGCAGGAGCAAAGGTAAACAGCAGACAGACCTGAATCCTTATCTTTACAAGGTCGACCTCAGAACTTTGTTCAGTTTGTCTCGGTGACGGATAATGGAAGGAAGGGCAGGCAACTGGTCGACTTCATTTAAATAAACAAATAAAAAATAAGATAAACTCTCAGGAATAGATAAATAATAACAAAAAAATTGTAAAGTGGAGAAAGCGAGAGCGCGCGAATGCACTCAAGCAAACACAAACAGCACAGCACGATGCGTATTTTTTTTTAAATTGACAAAATAAATCAAAAATAAAAATAAGTGGAAAAGGCGAGAGTGCGCGAGCACACAGGAGCAAAGACAAGCAGCGCAGCTTGATGCGTAGTAAAAAAAATAATAAATAGACAACTGGTCGACCTCATTAGAAATAAAAACCCAAAAGATTAGATAGACAAACAAACAAACACATAAATGTGGAGAGAAGGGCAGTGCGCGCAGGAGCAAAGGTAAACAGCAGACAGACCTGAATCCTTATCTTTACAAGGTCGACCTCAGAACTTTGTTCAGTTTGTCTCGGTGACGGATAATGGAAGGAAGGGCAGGCAACTGGTCGACTTCATTTAAATAAACAAATAAAAAATAAGATAAACTCTCAGGAATAGATAAATAATAACAAAAAAATTGTAAAGTGGAGAAAGCGAGAGCGCGCGAATGCACTCAAGCAAACACAAACAGCACAGCACGATGCGTATTTTTTTTTAAATTGACAAAATAAATCAAAAATAAATCAAAAATAAAAATAAGTGGAAAAGGCGAGAGTGCGCGAGCACACAGGAGCAAAGACAAGCAGCGCAGCTTGATGCGTAGTAAAAAAAATAATAAATAGACAACTGGTCGACCTCATTAGAAATAAAAACCCAAAAGATTAGATAGACAAACAAACAAACACATAAATGTGGAGAGAAGGGCAGTGCGCGCAGGAGCAAAGGTAAACAGCAGACAGACCTGAATCCTTATCTTTACAAGGTCGACCTCAGAACTTTGTTCAGTTTGTCTCGGTGACGGATAATGGAAGGAAGGGCAGGCAACTGGTCGACTTCATTTAAATAAACAAATAAAAAATAAGATAAACTCTCAGGAATAGATAAATAATAACAAAAAAATTGTAAAGTGGAGAAAGCGAGAGCGCGCGAATGCACTCAAGCAAACACAAACAGCACAGCACGATGCGTATTTTTTTTTAAAATTGACAAAATAAATCAAAAATAAATCAAAAATAAAAATAAGTGGAAAAGGCGAGAGTGCGCTTGCACACAGGAGCAAAGACAAGCAGCGCAGCTTGATGCGTAGTAAAAAAAAATAATAAATAGACAACTGGTCGACCTCATTAGAAATAAAAACCCAAAAGATTAGATAGACAAAGAAACAAACACATAAATGTGGAGAGAAGGGCAGTGCGCGCAGGAGCAAAGGTAAACAGCAGACAGACCTGAATCCTTATCTTTACAAGGTCGACCTCAGAACTTTGTTCAGTTTGTCTCGGTGACGGATAATGGAAGGAAGGGCAGGCAACTGGTCGACTTCATTTAAATAAACAAATAAAAAATAAGATAAACTCTCAGGAATAGATAAATAATAACAAAAAAATTGTAAAGTGGAGAAAGCGAGAGCGCGCGAATGCACTCAAGCAAACACAAACAGCACAGCACGATGCGTATTTTTTTTTAAAATTGAAAAAATAAATCAAAAATAAAAATAAGTGGAAAAGGCGAGAGTGCGCGAGCACACAGGAGCAAAGACAAGCAGCGCAGCTTGATGCGTAGTAAAAAAAATAATAAATAGACAACTGGTCGACCTCATTAGAAATAAAAACCCAAAAGATTAGATAGACAAACAAACAAACACATAAATGTGGAGAGAAGGGCAGTGCGCGCAGGAGCAAAGGTAAACAGCAGACAGACCTGAATCCTTATCTTTACAAGGTCGACCTCAGAACTTTGTTCAGTTTGTCTCGGTGACGGATAATGGAAGGAAGGGCAGGCAACTGGTCGACTTCATTTAAATAAACAAATAAAAAATAAGATAAACTCTCAGGAATAGATAAATAATAACAAAAAAATTGTAAAGTGGAGAAAGCGAGAGCGCGCGAATGCACTCAAGCAAACACAAACAGCACAGCACGATGCGTATTTTTTTTTTAAATTGACAAAATAAATCAAAAATAAAAATAAGTGGAAAAGGCGAGAGTGCGCGAGCACACAGGAGCAAAGACAAGCAGCGCAGCTTGATGCGTAGTAAAAAAAATAATAAATAGACAACTGGTCGACCTCATTAGAAATAAAAACCCAAAAGATTAGATAGACAAACAAACAAACACATAATTGTGGAGAGAAGGGCAGTGCGCGCAGGAGCAAAGGTAAACAGCAGACAGACCTGAATCCTTATCTTTACAAGGTCGACCTCAGAACTTTGTTCAGTTTGTCTCGGTGACGGATAATGGAAGGAAGGGCAGGCAACTGGTCGACTTCATTTAAATAAACAAATAAAAAATAAGATAAACTCTCAGGAATAGATAAATAATAACAAAAAAATTGTAAAGTGGAGAAAGAGAGAGCGCGCGAATGCACTCAAGCAAACACAAACAGCACAGCACGATGCGTATTTTTTTTAAATTGACAAAATAAATCAAAAATAAATCAAAAATAAAAATAAGTGGAAAAGGCGAGAGTGCGCGAGCACACAGGAGCAAAGACAAGCAGCGCAGCTTGATGCGTAGTAAAAAAAATAATAAATAGACAACTGGTCGACCTCATTAGAAATAAAAACCCAAAAGATTAGATAGACAAACAAACAAACACATAAATGTGGAGAGAAGGGCAGTGCGCGCAGGAGCAAAGGTAAACAGCAGACAGACCTGAATCCTTATCTTTACAAGGTCGACCTCAGAACTTTGTTCAGTTTGTCTCGGTGACGGATAATGGAAGGAAGGGCAGGCAACTGGTCGACTTCATTTAAATAAACAAATAAAAAATAAGATAAACTCTCAGGAATAGATAAATAATAACAAAAAAATTGTAAAGTGGAGAAAGCGAGAGCGCGCGAATGCACTCAAGCAAACACAAACAGCACAGCACGATGCGTATTTTTTTTAAAATTGACAAAATAAATCAAAAATAAAAATAAGTGGAAAAGGCGAGAGTGCGCGAGCACACAGGAGCAAAGACAAGCAGCGCAGCTTGATGCGTAGTAAAAAAAATAATAAATAGACAACTGGTCGACCTCATTAGAAATAAAAACCCAAAAGATTAGATAGACAAACAAACAAACACATAAATGTGGAGAGAAGGGCAGTGCGCGCAGGAGCAAAGGTAAACAGCAGACAGACCTGAATCCTTATCTTTACAAGGTCGACCTCAGAACTTTGTTCAGTTTGTCTCGGTGACGGATAATGGAAGGAAGGGCAGGCAACTGGTCGACTTCATTTAAATAAACAAATAAAAAATAAGATAAACTCTCAGGAATAGATAAATAATAACAAAAAAATTGTAAAGTGGAGAAAGCGAGAGCGCGCGAATGCACTCAAGCAAACACAAACAGCACAGCACGATGCGTATTTTTTTTTTAAATTGAAAAAATAAATCAAAAATAAAAATAAGTGGAAAAGGCGAGAGTGCGCGAGCACACAGGAGCAAAGACAAGCAGCGCAGCTTGATGCGTAGTAAAAAAAATAATAAATAGACAACTGGTCGACCTCATTAGAAATAAAAACCCAAAAGATTAGATAGACAAACAAACAAACACATAAATGTGGAGAGAAGGGCAGTGCGCGCAGGAGCAAAGGTAAACAGCAGACAGACCTGAATCCTTATCTTTACAAGGTCGACCTCAGTACTTTGTTCAGTTTGTCTCGGTGACGGATAATGGAAGGAAGGGCAGGCAACTGGTCGACTTCATTTAAATAAACAAATAAAAAATAAGATAAACTCTCAGGAATAGATAAATAATAACAAAAAAATTGTAAAGTGGAGAAAGCGAGAGCGCGCGAATGCACTCAAGCAAACACAAACAGCACAGCACGATGCGTATTTTTTTTTTAAATTGACAAAATAAATCAAAAATAAAAATAAGTGGAAAAGGCGAGAGTGCGCGAGCACACAGGAGCAAAGACAAGCAGCGCAGCTTGATGCGTAGTAAAAAAAATAATAAATAGACAACTGGTCGACCTCATTAGAAATAAAAACCCAAAAGATTAGATAGACAAACAAACAAACACATAAATGTGGAGAGAAGGGCAGTGCGCGCAGGAGCAAAGGTAAACAGCAGACAGACCTGAATCCTTATCTTTACAAGGTCGACCTCAGAACTTTGTTCAGTTTGTCTCGGTGACGGATAATGGAAGGAAGGGCAGGCAACTGGTCGACTTCATTTAAATAAACAAATAAAAAATAAGATAAACTCTCAGGAATAGATAAATAATAACAAAAAAATTGTAAAGTGGAGAAAGAGAGAGCGCGCGAATGCACTCAAGCAAACCAAACAGCACAACACGATGCGTATTTTTTTTAAATTGACAAAATAAATCAAAAATAAATCAAAAATAAAAATAAGTGGAAAAGGCGAGAGTGCGCGAGCACACAGGAGCAAAGACAAGCAGCGCAGCTTGATGCGTAGTAAAAAAAATAATAAATAGACAACTGGTCGACCTCATTAGAAATAAAAACCCAAAAGATTAGATAGACAAAGAAACAAACACATAAATGTGGAGAGAAGTTCAGTGCGCGCAGGAGCAAAGGTAAACAGCAGACAGACCTGAATCCTTATCTTTACAAGGTCGACCTCAGAACTTTGTTCAGTTTGTCTCGGTGACGGATAATGGAAGGAAGGGCAGGCAACTGGTCGACTTCATTTAAATAAACAAATAAAAAATAAGATAAACTCTCAGGAATAGATAAATAATAACAAAAAAATTGTAAAGTGGAGAAAGCGAGAGCGCGCGAATGCACTCAAGCAAACACAAACAGCACAGCACGATGCGTATTTTTTTTTAAAATTGACAAAATAAATCAAAAATAAATCAAAAATAAAAATAAGTGGAAAAGGCGAGAGTGCGCTTGCACACAGGAGCAAAGACAAGCAGCGCAGCTTGATGCGTAGTAAAAAAAAATAATAAATAGGCAACTGGTCGACCTCATTAGAAATAAAAACCCAAAAGATTAGATAGACAAACAAACAAACACATAAATGTGGAGAGAAGGGCAGTGCGCGCAGGAGCAAAGGTAAACAGCAGACAGACCTGAATCCTTATCTTTACAAGGTCGACCTCAGAACTTTGTTCAGTTTGTCTCGGTGACGGATAATGGAAGGAAGGGCAGGCAACAGGTCGACTTCATTTAAATAAACAAATAAAAAAAAGATAAACTCTCAGGAATAGATAAATAATAACAAAAAAATTGTAAAGTGGAGAAAGCGAGAGCGCGCGAATGCACTCAAGCAAACACAAACAGCACAGCACGATGCGTATTTTTTTTTAAAATTGAAAAAATAAATCAAAAATAAAAATAAGAGGAAAAGGCGAGAGTGCGCGAGCACACAGGAGCAAAGACAAGCAGCGCAGCTTGATGCGTAGTAAAAAAAATAATAAATAGACAACTTGTCGACCTCATTAGAAATAAAAACCCAAAAGATTAGATAGACAAAGAAACAAACACATAAATGTGGAGAGAAGGGCAGTGCGCGCACGAGCAAAGGTAAACAGCAGACAGACCTGAATCGTTATCTTTACAAGATCGAACTCAGTACTTTGTTCAGTTTGTCTCGGTGACGGATAATGGAAGGAAGGGCAGGCAACTGGTCGACTTCATTTAAATAAACAAATAAAAATAAGATAAACTCTCAGGAATAGATAAATAATAACAAAAAAATTGTAAAGTGGAGAAAGCGAGAGCGCGCGAATGCACTCAAGCAAACACAAACAGCACAGCACGATGCGTATTTTTTTTTTAAATTGACAAAATAAATCAAAAATAAAAATAAGTGGAAAAGGCGAGAGTGCGCGAGCACACAGGAGCAAAGACAAGCAGCGCAGCTTGATGCGTAGTAAAAAAAATAATAAATAGACAACTGGTCGACCTCATTAGAAATAAAAACCCAAAAGATTAGATAGACAAACAAACAAACACATAATTGTGGAGAGAAGGGTAGTGCGCGCAGGAGCAAAGGTAAACAGCAGACAGACCTGAATCCTTATCTTTACAAGGTCGACCTCAGAACTTTGTTCAGTTTGTCTCGGTGACGGATAATGGAAGGAAGGGCAGGCAACTGGTCGACTTCATTTAAATAAACAAATAAAAAATGAGATAAACTCTCAGGAATAGATAAATAATAACAAAAAAATTGTAAAGTGGAGAAAGAGAGAGCGCGCGAATGCACTCAAGCAAACACAAACAGCACAACACGATGCGTATTTTTTTTAAATTGACAAAATAAATCAAAAATAAATCAAAAATAAAAATAAGTGGAAAAGGCGAGAGTGCGCGAGCACACAGGAGCAAAGACAAGCAGCGCAGCTTGATGCGTAGTAAAAAAAATAATAAATAGACAACTGGTCGACCTCATTAGAAATAAAAACCCAAAAGATTAGATAGACAAAGAAACAAACACATAAATGTGGAGAGAAGGGCAGTGCGCGCAGGAGCAAAGGTAAACAGCAGACAGACCTGAATCCTTATCTTTACAAGGTCGACCTCAGAACTTTGTTCAGTTTGTCTCGGTGACGGATAATGGAAGGAAGGGCAGGCAACTGGTCGACTTCATTTAAATAAACAAATAAAAAATAAGATAAACTCTCAGGAATAGATAAATAATAACAAAAAAATTGTAAAGTGGAGAAAGCGAGAGCGCGCGAATGCACTCAAGCAAACACAAACAGCACAGCACGATGCGTATTTTTTTTTAAAATTGACAAAATAAATCAAAAATAAATCAAAAATAAAAATAAGTGGAAAAGGCGAGAGTGCGCTTGCACACAGGAGCAAAGACAAGCAGCGCAGCTTGATGCGTAGTAAAAAAAAATAATAAATAGGCAACTGGTCGACCTCATTAGAAATAAAAACCCAAAAGATTAGATAGACAAACAAACAAACACATAAATGTGGAGAGAAGGGCAGTGCGCGCAGGAGCAAAGGTAAACAGCAGACAGACCTGAATCCTTATCTTTACAAGGTCGACCTCAGAACTTTGTTCAGTTTGTCTCGGTGACGGATAATGGAAGGAAGGGCAGGCAACAGGTCGACTTCATTTAAATAAACAAATAAAAAATAAGATAAACTCTCAGGAATGGATAAATAATAACAAAAAAATTGTAAAGTGGAGAAAGCGAGAGCGCGCGAATGCACTCTAGCAAACACAAACAGCACAGCACGATGCGTATTTTTTTTTAAATTGAAAAAATAAATCAAAAATAAAAATAAGTGGAAAAGGCGAGAGTGCGCGAGCACACAGGAGCAAAGACAAGCAGTGCAGCTTGATGCGTAGTAAAAAAAATAATAAATAGACAACGGGTCGTCCTCATTAGAAATAAAAACCCAAAAGATTAGATAGACAAACAAACAAACACATAAATGTGGAGAGAAGGGCAGTGCGCGCAGGAGCAAAGGTATCCAGCAGACAGACCTGAATCCTTATCTTTACAAGGTCGACCTCAGAACTTTGTTCAGTTTGTCTCGGTGACGGATAATGGAAGGAAGGGCAGGCAACTGGTCGACTTCATTTAAATAAACAATTAAAAAAAAGGATAAACTCTCAGGAATAGATAAATAATAACAAAAAAATTGTAAAGTGCAGAAAGCGAGAGCGCGCGAATGCACTCAAGCAAACACAAACAGCACAGCACGATGCGTATTTTTTTATATTGACAAAATAAATCAAAAATAAATCAAAAATAAAAATAAGTGGAAAAGGCGAGAGTGCGCGAGCACACAGAAGCAAAGACAAGCAGTGCAGCTTGATGCGTAGTAAAAAAAATAATAAATAGACAACGGGTCGTCCTCATTAGAAATAAAAACCCAAAAGATTAGATAGACAAACAAACAAACACATAAATGTGGAGAGAAGGGCAGTGCGCGCAGGAGCAAAGGTAACCAGCAGACAGACCTGAATCCTTATCTTTACAAGGTCGACCTCAGAATTTTGTTCAGTTTGTCTCGGTGACGGATAATGGAAGGAAGGGCAGGCAACTGGTCGACTTCATTTAAATAAACAATTAAAAAAAAGGATAAACTCTCAGGAATAGATAAATAATAACAAAAAAATTGTAAAGTGGAGAAAGCGAGAGCGCGCGAATGCACTCAAGCAAACACAAACAGCACAGCACGATGCGTATTTTTTATATTGACAAAATTAATCAAAAATAAATCAAAAATAACAATAAGTGGAAAAGGCGAGAGTGCGCGAGCACACAGGAGCAAAGACAATCAGCGCACCTTGATGCGTAGTAAAAAAAATAATAAATAGACAACTGGTCGACCTCATTAGAAATAAAAACCCAAAAGATTAGATAGACAAACAAACAAACACATAAATGTGGAGAGATGGGCAGTGCGCGCAGGAGCAAAGGTAAAAAGCAGACAGACCTGAATCCTTATCTTTACAAGGTCGACCTCAGAACTTTGTCCAGTTTGTCTCGGTGACGGATAATGGAAAGAAGGGAGGAAACTGGTCGACTTCATTTAAATAAACAAATAAAAAATAAGATAAACTCACAGGAATAGATAAATAATAACAAAAAAATTATAAAGTGGAGAAAGCGAGAGCGCGCGAATGCACTCAAGAAAACACAAACAGCACAGCACGATGCGTATTTTTTTAAATTGACAAAATAAATAAAAATAAATCAAAAATAAAAATTAGTGGAAAAGGCGAGAGTGCCCCAGCACACAGGAGCAAAGACAAGCAGCGCAGCTTGATGCGTAGTAAAAAAAATAATAAATAGACAACTGGTCGACCTCATTAGAAATAAAAACCCAAAAGATTAGATAGACAAAGAAACAAACACATAAATGTGGAGAGAAGGGCAGTGCGCGCAGGAGCAAAGGTAAACAGCAGACAGACCTGAATCCTTATCTTTACAAGGTCGACCTCAGAACTTTGTTCAGTTTGTCTCGGTGACGGATAATGGAAGGAAGGGCAGGCAACTGGTCCACTTCATTTAAATAAACAAATAAAAAAGAAGATAAACTCTCAGGAATAGATAAATAATAACAAAAAAAATTGTAAAGTGCATAAAGCAAGAGCGCGCGAATGCACTCAAGCAAACACAAACAGCACAGCACGATGCGTATTTTTTTTATATTGACAAAATAAATCAAAAATAACAATAAGTGGAAAAGGCGAGAGTGCGCGAGCACACGAGAGCAAAGACAAGCAGCGCAGCTTGATGCGTAGTAAAAAAAATAATAAATAGACAACTGGTCGACCTCATTAGAAATAAAAACCCAAAAGATTAGATAGACAAACAAACAAATATATAAATGTGGAGAGAAGGGCAGTGCGCGCAGGAGCAATGGTAAACAGCAGACAGACCTGAATCCTTATCTTTACAAGGTCGACCTCAGAACTTTGTTCAGTTTGTCTCGGTGACGGATAATGGAAGGAAGGGAGGAAACTGGTCGACTTCATTTAAATAAACAAATAAAAAATAAGTAAACTCTCAGGAATAGATAAATAATAACAAAAAAATTGTAAAGTGGAGAAAGCGAGAGCGCGCGAATGCACTCAAGCAAACACAAACAGCACAGCACGATGCGTAATTTTTTTTTAAATTGACAAAATAAATCAAAAATAAATCAAAAATAAAAATAAGTGGAAAAGGCGAGAGTGCGCGAGCACACAGGAGCAAAGACAAGCAGCGCAGCTTGATGCGTAGTAAAAAAAATAATAAATAGACAACTGGTCGACCTCATTAGAAATAAAAACCCAAAAGATTAGATAGACAAACAAACAAACACATAAATGTGGAGAGAAGGGCAGTGAGCGCAGGAGCAAAGGTAAACAGCAGACAGACCTGAATCCTTATCTTTACAAGGTCGACCTCAGAACTTTGTTCAGTTTGTCTCGGTTACGGATAATGGAAGGAAGGGCAGGCAACTGGTCGACTTCATTTAAATAAACAAAAAATAAGATAAACTCTCAGGAATAGATAAATAATAACAAAAAAATTGTAAAGTGGAGAAAGCGAGAGCGCGCGAATGCACTCAAGCAAACACAAACAGCACAGCACGATGCGTATTTTTTTTAAATTGACAAAATAAATCAAAAATAAATCAAAAATAAAAATAAGTGGAAAAGGCGAGAGTGCGCGAGCACACAGGAGCAAAGACAAGCAGCGCAGCTTGATGCGTAGTAAAAAAAATAATAAATAGACAACGGGTCGTCCTCATTAGAAATAAAAACCCAAAAGATTAGATAGACAAACAAACAAACACATAAATGTGGAGAGAAGGGCAGTGCGCGCAGGAGCAAAGGTATCCAGCAGACAGACCTGAATCCTTATCTTTACAAGGTCGACCTCAGAACTTTGTTCAGTTTGTCTCGGTGACGGATAATGGAAGGAAGGGCAGGCAACTGGTCGACTTCATTTAAATAAACAATTAAAAAAAAGGATAAACTCTCAGGAATAGATAAATAATAACAAAAAAATTGTAAAGTGCAGAAAGCGAGAGCGCGCGAATGCACTCAAGCAAACACAAACAGCACAGCACGATGCGTATTTTTTTTTATATTGACAAAATAAATCAAAAATAAATGAAAAATAAAAATAAGTGGAAAAGGCGAGAGTGCGCGAGCACACAGAAGCAAAGACAAGCAGTGCAGCTTGATGCGTAGTAAAAAAAAATAATAAATAGACAACGGGTCGTCCTCATTAGAAATAAAAACCCAAAAGATTAGATAGACAAACAAACAAACACATAAATGTGGAGAGAAGGGCAGTGCGCGCAGGAGCAAAGGTAACCAGCAGACAGACCTGAATCCTTATCTTTACAAGGTCGACCTCAGAATTTTGTTCAGTTTGTCTCGGTGACGGATAATGGAAGGAAGGGCAGGCAACTGGTCGACTTCATTTAAATAAACAATTAAAAAAAAGGATAAACTCTCAGGAATAGATAAATAATAACAAAAAAATTGTAAAGTGGAGAAAGCGAGAGCGCGCGAATGCACTCAAGCAAACACAAACAGCACAGCACGATGCGTATTTTTTATATTGACAAAATTAATCAAAAATAAATCAAAAATAACAATAAGTGGAAAAGGCGAGAGTGCGCGAGCACACAGGAGCAAAGACAAGCAGCGCACCTTGATGCGTAGTAAAAAAAATAATAAATAGACAGCTGGTCGACCTCATTAGAAATAAAAACCCAAAAGATTAGATAGACAAACAAACAAACACATAAATGTGGAGAGATGGGCAGTGCGCGCAGGAGCAAAGGTAAAAAGCAGACAGACCTGAATACTTATCTTTACAAGGTCGACCTCAGAACTTTGTTCAGTTTGTCTCAGTGACGGATAATGGAAGGAAGGGCAGGCAACTGGTCGACTTCATTTAAATAAACAAATAAAAAATAAGATAAACTCTCAGGAATAGATAAATAATAAAAAAATTGTAAAGTGGAGAAAGCGAGAGCGCGCGAATGCACTCAAGCAAACACAAACAGCACAGCACGATGCGTATTTTTTTTAAATTGACAAAATAAATAAAAAATAAATCAAAAATAAAAATAAGTGGAAAAGGCGAGAGTGCGCGAGCACACAGGAGCAAAGACAAGCAGCGCAGCTTGATGCGTAGTAAAAAAAATAATAAATAGACAACTGGTCGACCTCATTAGAAATAAAAACCCAAAAGATTAGATAGACAAACAAACAAACACATAAATGTGCAGAGATGGGCAGTGCGCGCAGGAGCAAAGGTAAACAGCAGACAGACCTGAATCCTTATCTTTACAAGGTCGACCTCAGAACTTTGTCCAGTTTGTCTCGGTGACGGATAATGGAAAGAAGGGAGGAAACTGGTCGACTTCATTTAAATAAACAAATAAAAAATAAGATAAACTCACAGGAATAGATAAATAATAACAAAAAAATTATAAAGTGGAGAAAGCGAGAGCGCGCGAATGCACTCAAGAAAACACAAACAGCACAGCACGATGCGTATTTTTTTTAAATTGACAAAATAAATAAAAATAAATCAAAAATAAAAATTAGTGGAAAAGGCGAGAGTGCCCCAGCACACAGGAGCAAAGACAAGCAGCGCAGCTTGATGCGTAGTAAAAAAAATAATAAATAGACAACTGGTCGACCTCATTAGAAATAAAAACCCAAAAGATTAGATAGACAAAGAAACAAACACATAAATGTCTAGAGAAGGGCAGTGCGCGCAGGAGCAAAGGTAAACAGCAGACAGACCTGAATCCTTATCTTTACAAGGTCGACCTCAGAACTTTGTTCAGTTTGTCTCGGTGACGGATAATGGAAGGAAGGGCAGGCAACTGGTCCACTTCATTTAAATAAACAAATAAAAAAGAAGATAAACTCTCAGGAATAGATAAATAATAACAAAAAAAATTGTAAAGTGCATAAAGCAAGAGCGCGCGAATGCACTCAAGCAAACACAAACAGCACAGCACGATGCGTATTTTTTTTATATTGACAAAATAAATCAAAAATAACAATAAGTGGAAAAGGCGAGAGTGCGCGAGCACACGGGAGCAAAGACAAGCAGCGCAGCTTGATGCGTAGTAAAAAAAATAATAAATAGACAACTGGTCGACCTCATTAGAAATAAAAACCCAAAAGATTAGATAGACAAACAAACAAATATATAAATGTGGAGAGAAGGGCAGTGCGCGCAGGAGCAATGGTAAACAGCAGACAGACCTGAATCCTTATCTTTACAAGGTCGACCTCAGAACTTTGTTCAGTTTGTCTCGGTGACGGATAATGGAAGGAAGGGAGGAAACTGGACGACTTCATTTAAATAAACAAATAAAAAATAAGTAAACTCTCAGGAATAGATAAATAATAACAAAAAAATTGTAAAGTGGAGAAAGCGAGAGCGCGCGAATGCACTCAAGCAAACACAAACAGCACAGCACGATGCGTAATTTTTTTTTAAATTGACAAAATAAATCAAAAATAAATCAAAAATAAAAATAAGTGGAAAAGGCGAGAGTGCGCGAGCACACAGGAGCAAAGACAAGCAGCGCAGCTTGATGCGTAGTAAAAAAAATAATAAATAGACAACTGGTCGACCTCATTAGAAATAAAAACCCAAAAGATTAGATAGACAAACAAACAAACACATAAATGTGGAGAGAAGGGCAGTGAGCGCAGGAGCAAAGGTAAACAGCAGACAGACCTGAATCCTTATCTTTACAAGGTCGACCTCAGAACTTTGTTCAGTTTGTCTCGGTTACGGATAATGGAAGGAAGGGCAGGCAACTGGTCGACTTCATTTAAATAAACAAAAAATAAGATAAACTCTCAGGAATAGATAAATAATAACAAAAAAATTGTAAAGTGGAGAAAGCGAGAGCGCGCGAATGCACTCAAGCAAACACAAACAGCACAGCACGATGCGTATTTTTTTTAAATTGACAAAATAAATCAAAAATAAATCAAAAATAAAAATAAGTGGAAAAGGCGAGAGTGCGCGAGCACACAGGAGCAAAGACAAGCAGCGCAGCTTGATGCGTAGTAAAAAAAATAATAAATAGACAACTGGTCGACCTCATTAGAAATAAAAACCCAAAAGATTAGATAGACAAACAAACAAACACAAAAATGTGGAGAGAAGGGCAGTGCGCGCAGGAGCAAAGGTAAACAGAAGACAGACCTGAATCCTTATCTTTACAAGGTCGACCTCAGAACTTTGTTCAGTTTGTTCGGTGACGGATAATGGAAGGAAGGGCAGGCAACTGGTCGACTTCATTTAAATAAACAAATAAAAAATAAGATAAACTCTCAGGAATAGATAAATAATAACAAAAAAATTGTAAAGTGGAGAAAGCAAGAGCGCGCGAATGCACTCAAGCAAACACAAACAGCACAGCACGATGCGTATTTTTTTTTAAATTGACAAAATAAATCAAAAATAAATCAAAAATAAAAATAAGTGGAAAAGGCGAGAGTGCGCGAGCACACAGGAGCAAAGACAAGCAGCGCAGCTTGATGCGTAGTAAAAAAAATAATAAATAGACAACTGGTCGACCTCATTAGAAATAAAAACCCAAAAGATTAGATAGCAAACAAACAAACACATAAATGTGGAGAGAAGGGCAGTGCGCACAGGAGCAAAGGTAAACAGCAGACAGACCTGAATCCTTATCTTTACAAGGTCGCCCTCAGAACTTTGTTCAGTTTGTCTCGGTGACGGATAATGGAAGAAAGGGCAGGCAACTGGTCGACTTCATTTAAATAAACAAATAAAAAATAAGATAAACTCTCAGGAATAGATAAATAATAACAAAAAATTGTAAAGTGCAGAAAGCGAGAGCGCGCGAATGCACTCAAGCAAACACAAACAGCACAGCACGATGCGTATTTTTTTAAATTGACAAAATAAATCAAAAATAAATCAAAAATAAAAATAAGTGGAAAAGGCGAGAGTGCGCGAGCACACAGGAGCAAAGACAAGCAGCGCAGCTTGATGCGTAGTAAAAAAAATAATAAATATACAACTGGTCGACCTCATTAGAAATAAAAACCCAAAAGATTAGATAGACAAACAAACAAACACATAAATGTGGAGAGAAGGGCAGTGCGCGCAGGAGCAAAGGTAAACAGCAGACAGACCTGAATCCTTATCTTTACAAGGTCGACCTCAGAACTTTGTTCAGTTTGTCTCGGTGACGGATAATGGAAGGAAGGGCAGGCAACTGGTCGACTTCATTTAAATAAACAAATAAAAAATAAGATAAACTCTCAGGAATAGATAAATAATAACAAAGAAATTGTAAAGTGGAGAAAGCGAAAGCGCGCGAATGCACTCAAGCAAACACAAACAACACAGCACGATGCGTATTTTTTTTTAAATTGACAAAATAAATCAAAAATAAATCAAAAATAAAAATAAGTGGAAAAGGTGAGAGTGCGCGAGCACACAGGAGCAAAGACAAGCTGCGCAGCTTGGTGCATAGTAAAACAAATAATAAATAAACAACTGGTCGACCTCATTAGAAATAAAAACCCAAAAGAATAGATAGACAAACAAACAAACACATAAATGTGGAGAGAAGGGCAGTGCGCGCAGGAGCAAAGGTAAACAGCAGACAGACCTGAATCCTTATCTTTACAAGGTCGACCTCAGAACTTTGTTCAGTTTGTCTCGGTGACGGATAATGGAAGGAAGGGCAGGCAACTGGTCGACTTCATTTAAATAAACAATTAAAAAAATGATAAACTCTCAGGAATAGATAAATAATAACAAAAAATTGTAAAGTGGAGAAAGCGAGAGTGCGCGAATGCACTCAATCAAACACAAACAGCACAGCACGATGCGTATTTTATTTTTAAAATTGACAAAATAAATAAAAAATAAATCATAAATCAAAATAAGTGGAAAAGGTGAGAGTGCGCGATCACACAGGAGCAAAGACAAGCAGAGCAGCTTGATGCGTAGTAAAAAAAATAATAAATAGACAACTGGACGACCTCATTAGAAATAAAAACCCAAAAGATTAGATAGACAAACAAACAAACACATAAATGTGGAGAGAAGGGCAGTGCGCGCAGGAGCAAAGGTAAACAGCAGACAGACCTGAATCCTTATCTTTACAAGGTCGACCTCAGAACTTTGTTCAGTTTGTCTCGGTGACGGATAATGGAAGGAAGTGCAGGCAACTGGTCGACTTCATTTAAATAAACAAATAAAAAATAAGATAAACTCTCAGGTATAGATAAATAATAAGAAAAAAATTGTAAAGTGGAGAAAGCGAGAGCGCGCGAATGCACTCAAGCAAACACAAACAGCACAGCACGATGCGTATTTTTTTTAAATTGACAAAATAAATCAAAAATAAAAATAAGTGGAAAAGGCGAGAGTGCGCGAGCACACAGGAGCAAAGACAAGCAGCGCAGATTGATGCGTAGTAAAAAAAATAATAAATAGACAACTGGTCGACCTCATTAGAAATAAAAACCTAAAAGATTAGATAGACAAACAAACAAACACATAAATGTGGAGAGAAGGGCAGTGCGCGCAGGAGCAAAGGTAAACAGCAGACAGACCTGAATCCTTATCTTTACAAGGTCGACCTCAGAACTTTGTTCAGTTTGTCTCGGTGACGGATAATGGAAGGAAGGGCAGGCAACTGGTCGACTTCATTTAAATAAAAAAATAAAAAATAAGATAAACTCTCAGGAATAGATAAATAATAACAAAGATATTGTAAAGTGGAGAAAGCGAGAGCGCGCGAATGCACTCAAGCAAACACAAACACCACAGCACGATGCGTATTTTTTTATAAAATTGACAAAATAAATCAAAAATAAATCAAAAATAAAAATAAGTGGAAAAGGCGAGAGTGCGCGAGCACACAGGAGCAAAGACAAGCAGCGCAGCTTGATGCGTAGTAAAAAAAAATAATAAATAGACAACTGGTCGACCTCATTAGAAATAAAAACCCAAAAGATTAGATAGACAAACAAACAAACACATAAATGTGGAGAGAAGGGCAGTGCGCGCAGGAGCAAAGGTAAACAGCAGACAGACCTGAATCCTTATCTTTACAAGGTCGACCTCAGAACTTTGTTCAGTTTGTCTCGGTAACGGATAATGGAAGGAAGGGCAGGCAACTGGTCGACTTCATTTAAATAAACAAATAAAAAATAAGATAAACTCTCAGGAATAGATAAATAATAACAAAAGAATTGTAAAGTGGAGAAAGCGAGAGCGCGCGAATGCACTCAAGCAAACACAAACAGCACAGCACGATGCGTATTTTTTTTTAAATTGACAAAATAAATCAAAAATAAATCAAAAATAAAAATAAGTGGAAAAGTCGAGAGTGCGCGAGCACACAGGAGCAAAGACAAGCAGCGCAGCTTGATGCGTAGTAAAAAAAATAATAAATAGACAACTGGTCGACCTCATTAGAAATAAAAACCCAAAAGATTAGATAGACAAACAAACAAACACATAAATGTGGAGAGAAGGGCAGTGCGCGCAGGAGCAAAGGTAAACAGCAGACAGACCTGAATCCTTTTCTTTACAAGGTCGACCTCAGAACTTTGTTCAGTTGGTCTCGGTGACGGATAATGGAAGGAAGGGCAGGCAACTGGTCGACTTCATTTAAATAAACAAATAAAAAATAAGATAAACTCTCAGGAATAGATAAATAATAACAAAAAAATTGTAAAGTGGAGAAAGCGAGAGAGCGCGAATGCACTCAAGCAAACACAAACAGCACAGTACGATGCGTATTTTTTTTAAATTGACAAAATAAATAATAAATAAATCAAAAATATAAATAAGTGGAAAAGGCGAGAGTCCGCGAGCACACAGGAGCAAAGACAAGCAGCGCAGCTTGATGCGTAGTAAAAAAAATAATAAATAGACAACTGGTCGTCCTCATTAGAAATAAAAACCCAAAAGATTAGATAGACAAACAAACAAACACATAAATGTGGAGAGAAGGGCAGTGTGCGGAGGAGCAAAGGTAAACAGCAGACAGACCTGAATCCTTACCTTTACAAGTTCGACCTCAGAACTTTGTTCAGTATGTCTCGGTGACGGATAATGGAAGGAAGGGCAGGCAACTGGTCGACTTCATTTAAATAAACAAACAAAAAATAAGATAAACTCTCAGGAATAGATAAATAATAACAAAAAAATTGTAAAGTGGAGAAAGCGAGAGCGCGCTAATGCACTCAAGCAAACACAAACAGCACAGCACGATGCGTATTTTTTTTTAATTGACAAAATAAATCAAAAATAAAAATAAGTGGAAAAGGCGAGACTGCGCGAGCACACAGGAGCAAAGACAAGCAGTGCAGCTTGATGCGTAGTAAAAAAAATAATAAATAGACAACTGGTCGACCTCATTAGAAATAAAAACCCAAAAGATTAGATAGACAAACAAACAAACACATAAATGTGGAGAGAAGGGCAGTGCGCGCAGGAGCAAAGGTAAAGAGCAGACAGACCTGAATCCTTTTCTTTACAAGGTCGACCTCAGAACTTTGTTCAGTTTGTCTCGGTGACGGATAATGGAAGGAAGGGCAGGCAACTGGTCGACTTCATTTAAATAAGCA
The DNA here is from genome assembly GCF_023159225.1 of Perognathus longimembris pacificus. Lineage (NCBI taxonomy): Eukaryota > Metazoa > Chordata > Mammalia > Rodentia > Heteromyidae > Perognathus > Perognathus longimembris. The sequence continues at coordinate 14,649 of NW_025958476.1, read as the reverse complement.
AATAAAAAATAAGATAAACTCTCAGGAATAGATAAATAATAACAAAAAATTGTAAAGAGGAGAAAGCGAGAGCGCGCTAATGCACTCAAGCAAACACAAACAGCACAGCACGATGCGTATTTTTTTTAAATTGACAAAATAAATCAAAAATAAATCAAAAATAAAAATAAGTGGAAAAGGCAAGAGTGCGCGAGCACACAGGTGCAAAGACAAGCAGCGCAGCTTGATGCGTAGTAAAAAAAATAATAAATAGACAACTGGTCGACCTCATTAGAAATAAAAACCCAAAAGATTAGATAGACAAACAAACAAACACATAAATGTGGAGAGAAGGGCAGTGCGCGCAGGAGCAATAGTAAACAGAAGAAAGACCTGAATCCTTATCTTTACAAGGTCGACCTCAGAACTTTGTTCAGTTTGTCTCGGTGACGGATAATGGAAGGAAGGGCAGGCAACTCGTCGACTTCATTTAAATAAACAAATAAAAAAAAGATAAACTCTCAGGAATAGATAAATAATAACAAAGAAATTGTAAAGTGGAGAAAGCGAGAGCGCGCGAATGCACTCAAGCAAACACAAACAGCACAGCACGATGCGTATTTTTTTTTAAATTGACAAAATAAATCAAAAATAAATCAAAAATAAAAATAAGTGGAAAAGGCGAGAGTGCGCGAGCACACAGGAGCAAAGACAAGCAGCGCAGCTTGATGCGTAGTAAAAAAAATAATAAATAGACAACTGGTCGACCTGATTAGAAATAAAAATCCAAAAGATTAGATAGACAAACAAACAAACACATAAATGTGGAGAGAAGGGCAGTGTGCGCAGGAGCAAAGGTAAACAGCAGACAGACCTGAATCCTTATCTTTACAAGGTCGACCTCAGAACTTTGTTCAGTTTGTCTCGGTGACGGATAATGGAAGGAAGGGCAGGCAACTGGTCGACTTCATTTAAATAAACAAATAAAAAATAAGATAAACTCTCAGGAATAGAAAAATAATAACAAAAAAATTGTAAAGTGGAGAAAGCGAGAGCGCGCGAATGCACTCAAGCAAACACAAACAGCACAGCACGATGCGTATTTTTTTTTAAATTGACAAAATAAATCAAAAATAAATCAAAAATAAAAATAAGTGGAAAAGGCGAGAGTGCGCGAGCACACAGGAGCAAAGACAAGCAGCGCAGCTTGATGCGTAGTAAAAAAAATAATAAATAGACAACTGGTCGACCTCATTAGAAATAAAAACCCAAAAGATTAGATAGACAAACAAACAAACACATAAATGTGGAGAGAAGGGCAGTGCACGCAGGAGCAAAGGTAAACAGCAGACAGACCTGAATCCTTATCTTTACAAGGTCGACCTCAGAACTTTGTTCAGTTTGTCTCGGTGACGGATAATGGAAGGAAGGGCAGGCAACTGGTCGACTTCATTTAAATAAACAAATAAAAACTAAGATAAACTCTCAGGAATAGATAAATAATAACAAAAAAATTGTAAAGTGGAGAAAGCGAGAGCGCGCGAATGCACTCAAGCAAACACAAACAGCACAGCACGATGCGTATTTTTTTTTAAAATTGACAAAATAAATCAAAAATAAAAATAAGTGGAAAAGGCGAGAGTGCGCGAGCACACAGGAGCAAAGACAAGCAGCGCAGCTTGATGCGTAGTAAAAAAAATAATAAATAGACAACTGGTCGACCTCATTAGAAATAAAAACCCAAAAGATTAGATAGACAAACAAACAAACACATAAATGTGGAGAGAAGGGCAGTGCGCGCAGGAGCAAAGGTAAACAGCAGACAGACATGAATCCTTATCTGTACAAGGTCGACCTCAGAACTTTGTTCAGTTTGTCTCGGTTACGGATAATGGAAGGAAGGGCAGGCAACTGGTCGACTTCATTTAAATAAACAAAAAATAAGATAAACTCTCAGGAATAGATAAATAATAAGAAAAAAATTGTAAAGTGGAGAAAGCGAGAGCGCGCGAATGCACTCAAGCAAACACAAACAGCACAGCACGATGCGTATTTTTTTTAAATTGACAAAATAAATCAAAAATAAATCAAAAATAAAAATAAGTGGAAAAGGCGAGAGTGCGCGAGCACACAGGAGCAAAGACAAGCAGCGCAGCTTGATGCGTAGTAAAAAAAATAATAAATAGACAACTGGTCGACCTCATTAGAAATAAAATCCCAAAAGATTAGATAGACAAACAAACAAACACATAAATGTGGAGAGAAGGGCAGTGCGCGCAGGAGCAAAGGTAAACAGCAGACAGACCTGAATCCTTATCTTTACAAGGTCGACCTCAGAACTTTGTTCAGTTTGTCTCGGTGACGGATAATGGAAGGAAGGGCAGGCAACTGGTCAACTTCATTTAAATAAACAAAAAATAAGATAAACTCTCAGGAATAGATAAATAATAACAAAAAAATTGTAAAGTGGAGAAAGCGAGAGCGCGCGAATGCACTCAAGCAAACACAAACAGCACAGCACGATGCGTATTTTTTTTAAATTGACAAAATAAATCAAAAATAAATCAAAAATAAAAATAAGTGGAAAAGGCGAGAGTGCGCGAGCACACAAGAGCAAAGACAAGCAGCGCAGCTTGATGCGTAGTAAAAAAAATAATAAATAGACAACTGGTCGACCTCATTAGAAATAAAAACCCAAAAGATTAGATAGACAAACAAACAAACACATAAATGTGGAGAGAAGGGCAGTGCGCGCAGGAGCAAAGGTAAACAGCAGACAGACCTGAATCCTTATCTTTACAAGGTCGACCTCAGAACTTTGTTCAGTTTGTCTCGGTGACGGATAATGGAAGGAAGGGCAGGCAACTAGTCGAATTCATTTAAATAAACAAATAAAAAATAAGATAAACTCTCAGGAATAGATAAATAATAACAAAAAAATTGTAAAGTGGAGAAAGCGAGAGCGCGCGAATGCACTCAAGCAAACACAAACAGCACAGCACGATGCGTATTTTTTTTTAAAATTGACAAAATAAATCAAAAATAAAAATAAGTGGAAAAGGCGAGAGTGCGCGAGCACACAGGAGCAAAGACAAGCAGCGCAGCTTGATGCGTAGTAAAAAAAAATAATAAATAGACAACTGGTCGACCTCATTAGAAATAAAAACCCAAAAGATTAGATAGACAAACAAACAAACACATAAATGTGGAGAGAAGGGCAGTGCGCGCAGGAGCAAAGGTAAACAGCAGACAGACCTGAATCCTTATCTTTACAAGGTCGACCTCAGAACTTTGTTCAGTTTGTCTCGGTGACGGATAATGGAAGGAAGGGCAGGCAACTGGTCGACTTTATTTAAATAAACAAATAAAAAATAAGATAAACTCTCAGGAATAGATAAATAATAACAAAAAAATTGTAAAGTGGAGAAAGCGAGAGCGCGCGAATGCACTCAAGCAAACACAAACAGCACAGCACGATGCGTATTTTTTTTTAAAATTGACAAAATAAATCAAAAATAAAAATAAGTGGAAAAGGCGAGAGTGCGCGAGCACACAGGAGCAAAGACAAGCAGCGCAGCTTGATGCGTAGTAAAAAAAATAATAAATAGACAACTGGTCGACCTCATTAGAAATAAAAACCCAAAAGATTAGATAGACAAACAAACAAACACATAAATGTGGAGAGAAGGGCAGTGTGCGCAGGAGCAAAGGTAAACAGCAGACAGACCTGAATCCTTACCTTTACAAGTTCGACCTCAGAACTTTGTTCAGTATGTCTCGGTGACGGATAATGGAAGGAAGGGCAGGCAACTGGTCGACTTCATTTAAATAAACAAACAAAAAATAAGATAAACTCTCAGGAATAGATAAATAATAACAAAAAAATTGTAAAGTGCAGAAAGCGAGAGCGCGCTAATGCACTCAAGCAAACACAAACAGCACAGCACGATGCGTATTTTTTTTTAATTGACAAAATAAATCAAAAATAAAAATAAGTGGAAAAGGCGAGACTGCGCGAGCACACAGGAGCAAAGACAAGCAGTGCAGCTTGATGCGTAGTAAAAAAAATAATAAATAGACAACTGGTCGACCTCATTAGAAATAAAAACCCAAAAGATTAGATAGACAAACAAACAAACACATAAATGTGGAGAGAAGGGCAGTGCGCGCAGGAGCAAAGGTAAAGAGCAGACAGACCTGAATCCTTTTCTTTACAAGGTCGACCTCAGAACTTTGTTCAGTTTGTCTCGGTGACGGATAATGGAAGGAAGGGCAGGCAACTGGTCGACTTCATTTAAATAAGCAAATAAAAAATAAGATAAACTCTCAGGAATAGATAAATAATAACAAAAAATTGTAAAGAGGAGAAAGCGAGAGCGCGCTAATGCACTCAAGCAAACACAAACAGCACAGTACGATGCGTATTTTTTTTAAATTGACAAAATAAATCAAAAATAAATCAAAAATAAAAATAAGTGGAAAAGGCAAGAGTGCGCGAGCACACAGGTGCAAAGACAAGCAGCGCAGCTTGATGCGTAGTAAAAAAAATAATAAATAGACAACTGGTCGACCTCATTAGAAATAAAAACCCAAAAGATTAGATAGACAAACAAACAAACACATAAATGTGGAGAGAAGGGCAGTGCGCGCAGGAGCAATAGTAAACAGAAGAAAGACCTGAATCCTTATCTTTACAAGGTCGACCTCAGAACTTTGTTCAGTTTGTCTCGGTGACGGATAATGGAAGGAAGGGCAGGCAACTCGTCGACTTCATTTAAATAAACAAATAAAAAAAAGATAAACTCTCAGGAATAGATAAATAATAACAAAGAAATTGTAAAGTGGAGAAAGCGAGAGCGCGCGAATGCACTCAAGCAAACACAAACAGCACAGCACGATGCGTATTTTTTTTTAAATTGACAAAATAAATCAAAAATAAATCAAAAATAAAAATAAGTGGAAAAGGCGAGAGTGCGCGAGCACACAGGAGCAAAGACAAGCAGCGCAGCTTGATGCGTAGTAAAAAAAATAATAAATAGACAACTGGTCGACCTGATTAGAAATAAAAATCCAAAAGATTAGATAGACAAACAAACAAACACATAAATGTGGAGAGAAGGGCAGTGTGCGCAGGAGCAAAGGTAAACAGCAGACAGACCTGAATCCTTATCTTTACAAGGTCGACCTCAGAACTTTGTTCAGTTTGTCTCGGTGACGGATAATGGAAGGAAGGGCAGGCAACTGGTCGACTTCATTTAAATAAACAAATAAAAAATAAGATAAACTCTCAGGAATAGAAAAATAATAACAAAAAAATTGTAAAGTGGAGAAAGCGAGAGCGCGCGAATGCACTCAAGCAAACACAAACAGCACAGCACGATGCGTATTTTTTTTTAAATTGACAAAATAAATCAAAAATAAATCAAAAATAAAAATAAGTGGAAAAGGCGAGAGTGCGCGAGCACACAGGAGCAAAGACAAGCAGCGCAGCTTGATGCGTAGTAAAAAAAATAATAAATAGACAACTGGTCGACCTCATTAGAAATAAAAACCCAAAAGATTAGATAGACAAACAAACAAACACATAAATGTGGAGAGAAGGGCAGTGCACGCAGGAGCAAAGGTAAACAGCAGACAGACCTGAATCCTTATCTTTACAAGGTCGACCTCAGAACTTTGTTCAGTTTGTCTCGGTGACGGATAATGGAAGGAAGGGCAGGCAACTGGTCGACTTCATTTAAATAAACAAATAAAAACTAAGATAAACTCTCAGGAATAGATAAATAATAACAAAAAAATTGTAAAGTGGAGAAAGCGAGAGCGCGCGAATGCACTCAAGCAAACACAAACAGCACAGCACGATGCGTATTTTTTTTTAAAATTGACAAAATAAATCAAAAATAAAAATAAGTGGAAAAGGCGAGAGTGCGCGAGCACACAGGAGCAAAGACAAGCAGCGCAGCTTGATGCGTAGTAAAAAAAATAATAAATAGACAACTGGTCGACCTCATTAGAAATAAAAACCCAAAAGATTAGATAGACAAACAAACAAACACATAAATGTGGAGAGAAGGGCAGTGCGCGCAGGAGCAAAGGTAAACAGCAGACAGACCTGAATCCTTATCTGTACAAGGTCGACCTCAGAACTTTGTTCAGTTTGTCTCGGTTACGGATAATGGAAGGAAGGGCAGGCAACTGGTCGACTTCATTTAAATAAACAAAAAATAAGATAAACTCTCAGGAATAGATAAATAATAAGAAAAAAATTGTAAAGTGGAGAAAGCGAGAGCGCGCGAATGCACTCAAGCAAACACAAACAGCACAGCACGATGCGTATTTTTTTTAAATTGACAAAATAAATCAAAAATAAATCAAAAATAAAAATAAGTGGAAAATGCGAGAGTGCGCGAGCACACAGGAGCAAAGACAAGCAGCGCAGCTTGATGCGTAGTAAAAAAAATAATAAATAGACAACTGGTCGACCTCATTAGAAATAAAATCCCAAAAGATTAGATAGACAAACAAACAAACACATAAATGTGGAGAGAAGGGCAGTGCGCGCAGGAGCAAAGGTAAACAGCAGACAGACCTGAATCCTTATCTTTACAAGGTCGACCTCAGAACTTTGTTCAGTTTGTCTCGGTGACGGATAATGGAAGGAAGGGCAGGCAACTGGTCAACTTCATTTAAATAAACAAAAAATAAGATAAACTCTCAGGAATAGATAAATAATAACAAAAAAATTGTAATGTGGAGAAAGCGAGAGCGCGCGAATGCACTCAAGCAAACACAAACAGCACAGCACGATGCGTATTTTTTTTAAATTGACAAAATAAATCAAAAATAAATCAAAAATAAAAATAAGTGGAAAAGGCGAGAGTGCGCGAGCACACAAGAGCAAAGACAAGCAGCGCAGCTTGATGCGTAGTAAAAAAAATAATAAATAGACAACTGGTCGACCTCATTAGAAATAAAAACCCAAAAGATTAGATAGACAAACAAACAAACACATAAATGTGGAGAGAAGGGCAGTGCGCGCAGGAGCAAAGGTAAACAGCAGACAGACCTGAATCCTTATCTTTACAAGGTCGACCTCAGAACTTTGTTCAGTTTGTCTCGGTGACGGATAATGGAAGGAAGGGCAGGCAACTAGTCGAATTCATTTAAATAAACAAATAAAAAATAAGATAAACTCTCAGGAATAGATAAATAATAACAAAAAAATTGTAAAGTGGAGAAAGCGAGAGCGCGCGAATGCACTCAAGCAAACACAAACAGCACAGCACGATGCGTATTTTTTTTTAAAATTGACAAAATAAATCAAAAATAAAAATAAGTGGAAAAGGCGAGAGTGCGCGAGCACACAGGAGCAAAGACAAGCAGCGCAGCTTGATGCGTAGTAAAAAAAATAATAAATAGACAACTGGTCGACCTCATTAGAAATAAAAACCCAAAAGATTAGATAGACAAACAAACAAACACATAAATGTGGAGAGAAGGGCAGTGCGCGCAGGAGCAAAGGTAAACAGCAGACAGACCTGAATCCTTATCTTTACAAGGTCGACCTCAGAACTTTGTTCAGTTTGTCTCGGTGACGGATAATGGAAGGAAGGGCAGGCAACTGGTCGACTTTATTTAAATAAACAAATAAAAAATAAGATAAACTCTCAGGAATAGATAAATAATAACAAAAAAATTGTAAAGTGGAGAAAGCGAGAGCGCGCGAATGCACTCAAGCAAACACAAACAGCACAGCACGATGCGTATTTTTTTTTCAAATTGACAAAATAAATCAAAAATAAAAATAAGTGGAAAAGGCGAGAGTGCGCGAGCACACAGGAGCAAAGACAAGCAGCGCAGCTTGATGCGTAGTAAAAAAAATAATAAATAGACAACTGGTCGACCTCATTAGAAATAAAAACCCAAAAGATTAGATAGACAAACAAACAAACACATAAATGTGGAGAGAAGGGCAGTGTGCGCAGGAGCAAAGGTAAACAGCAGACAGACCTGAATCCTTACCTTTACAAGTTCGACCTCAGAACTTTGTTCAGTATGTCTCCGTGACGGATAATGGAAGGAAGGGCAGGCAACTGGTCGACTTCATTTAAATAAACAAACAAAAAATAAGATAAACTCTCAGGAATAGATAAATAATAACAAAAAAATTGTAAAGTGCAGAAAGCGAGAGCGCGCTAATGCACTCAAGCAAACACAAACAGCACAGCACGATGCGTATTTTTTTTTAATTGACAAAATAAATCAAAAATAAAAATAAGTGGAAAAGGCGAGACTGCGCGAGCACACAGGAGCAAAGACAAGCAGTGCAGCTTGATGCGTAGTAAAAAAAATAATAAATAGACAACTGGTCGACCTCATTAGAAATAAAAACCCAAAAGATTAGATAGACAAACAAACAAACACATAAATGTGGAGAGAAGGGCAGTGCGCGCAGGAGCAAAGGTAAAGAGCAGACAGACCTGAATCCTTTTCTTTACAAGGTCGACCTCAGAACTTTGTTCAGTTTGTCTCGGTGACGGATAATGGAAGGAAGGGCAGGCAACTGGTCGACTTCATTTAAATAAGCAAATAAAAAATAAGATAAACTCTCAGGAATAGATAAATAATAACAAAAAATTGTAAAGAGGAGAAAGCGAGAGCGCGCTAATGCACTCAAGCAAACACAAACAGCACAGCACGATGCGTATTTTTTTAAATTGACAAAATAAATCAAAAATAAATCAAAAATAAAAATAAGTGGAAAAGGCGAGAGTGCGCGAGCACACAGGAGCAAAGACAAGCAGCGCAGCTTGATGCGTAGTAAAAAAAATAATAAATAGACAACTGGTCGACCTGATTAGAAATAAAAATCCAAAAGATTAGATAGACAAACAAACAAACACATAAATGTGGAGAGAAGGGCAGTGTGCGCAGGAGCAAAGGTAAACAGCAGACAGACCTGAATCCTTATCTTTACAAGGTCGACCTCAGAACTTTGTTCAGTTTGTCTCGGTGACGGATAATGGAAGGAAGGGCAGGCAACTGGTCGACTTCATTTAAATAAACAAATAAAAAATAAGATAAACTCTCAGGAATAGAAAAATAATAACAAAAAAATTGTAAAGTGGAGAAAGCGAGAGCGCGCGAATGCACTCAAGCAAACACAAACAGCACAGCACGATGCGTATTTTTTTTTAATTGACAAAATAAATCAAAAATAAAAATAAGTGGAAAAGGCGAGACTGCGCGAGCACACAGGAGCAAAGACAAGCAGTGCAGCTTGATGCGTAGTAAAAAAAATAATAAATAGACAACTGGTCGACCTCATTAGAAATAAAAACCCAAAAGATTAGATAGACAAACAAACAAACACATAAATGTGGAGAGAAGGGCAGTGCGCGCAGGAGCAAAGGTAAAGAGCAGACAGACCTGAATCCTTTTCTTTACAAGGTCGACCTCAGAACTTTGTTCAGTTTGTCTCGGTGACGGATAATGGAAGGAAGGGCAGGCAACTGGTCGACTTCATTTAAATAAGCAAATAAAAAATAAGATAAACTCTCAGGAATAGATAAATAATAACAAAAAATTGTAAAGAGGAGAAAGCGAGAGCGCGCTAATGCACTCAAGCAAACACAAACAGCACAGCACGATGCGTATTTTTTTTAAATTGACAAAATAAATCAAAAATAAATCAAAAATAAAAATAAGTGGAAAAGGCGAGAGTGCGCGAGCACACAGGAGCAAAGACAAGCAGCGCAGCTTGATGCGTAGTAAAAAAAATAATAAATAGACAACTGGTCGACCTGATTAGAAATAAAAATCCAAAAGATTAGATAGACAAACAAACAAACACATAAATGTGGAGAGAAGGGCAGTGTGCGCAGGAGCAAAGGTAAACAGCAGACAGACCTGAATCCTTATCTTTACAAGGTCGACCTCAGAACTTTGTTCAGTTTGTCTCGGTGACGGATAATGGAAGGAAGGGCAGGCAACTGGTCGACTTCATTTAAATAAACAAATAAAAAATAAGATAAACTCTCAGGAATAGAAAAATAATAACAAAAAAATTGTAAAGTGGAGAAAGCGAGAGCGCGCGAATGCACTCAAGCAAACACAAACAGCACAGCACGATGCGTATTTTTTTTTAAATTGACAAAATAAATCAAAAATAAATCAAAAATAAAAATAAGTGGAAAAGGCGAGAGTGCGCGAGCACACAGGAGCAAAGACAAGCAGCGCAGCTTGATGCGTAGTAAAAAAAATAATAAATAGACAACTGGTCGACCTCATTAGAAATAAAAACCCAAAAGATTAGATAGACAAACAAACAAACACATAAATGTGGAGAGAAGGGCAGTGCGCGCAGGAGCAAAGGTAAACAGCAGACAGACCTGAATCCTTATCTTTACAAGGTCGACCTCAGAACTTTGTTCAGTTTGTCTCGGTGACGGATAATGGAAGGAAGGGCAGGCAACTGGTCGACTTTATTTAAATAAACAAATAAAAAATAAGATAAACTCTCAGGAATAGATAAATAATAACAAAAAAATTGTAAAGTGGAGAAAGCGAGAGCGCGCGAATGCACTCAAGCAAACACAAACAGCACAGCACGATGCGTATTTTTTTTTCAAATTGACAAAATAAATCAAAAATAAAAATAAGTGGAAAAGGCGAGAGTGCGCGAGCACACAGGAGCAAAGACAAGCAGCGCAGCTTGATGCGTAGTAAAAAAAATAATAAATAGACAACTGGTCGACCTCATTAGAAATAAAAACCCAAAAGATTAGATAGACAAACAAACAAACACATAAATGTGGAGAGAAGGGCAGTGTGCGCAGGAGCAAAGGTAAACAGCAGACAGACCTGAATCCTTACCTTTACAAGTTCGACCTCAGAACTTTGTTCAGTATGTCTCCGTGACGGATAATGGAAGGAAGGGCAGGCAACTGGTCGACTTCATTTAAATAAACAAACAAAAAATAAGATAAACTCTCAGGAATAGATAAATAATAACAAAAAAATTGTAAAGTGCAGAAAGCGAGAGCGCGCTAATGCACTCAAGCAAACACAAACAGCACAGCACGATGCGTATTTTTTTTTAATTGACAAAATAAATCAAAAATAAAAATAAGTGGAAAAGGCGAGACTGCGCGAGCACACAGGAGCAAAGACAAGCAGTGCAGCTTGATGCGTAGTAAAAAAAATAATAAATAGACAACTGGTCGACCTCATTAGAAATAAAAACCCAAAAGATTAGATAGACAAACAAACAAACACATAAATGTGGAGAGAAGGGCAGTGCGCGCAGGAGCAAAGGTAAAGAGCAGACAGACCTGAATCCTTTTCTTTACAAGGTCGACCTCAGAACTTTGTTCAGTTTGTCTCGGTGACGGATAATGGAAGGAAGGGCAGGCAACTGGTCGACTTCATTTAAATAAGCAAATAAAAAATAAGATAAACTCTCAGGAATAGATAAATAATAACAAAAAATTGTAAAGAGGAGAAAGCGAGAGCGCGCTAATGCACTCAAGCAAACACAAACAGCACAGCACGATGCGTATTTTTTTTAAATTGACAAAATAAATCAAAAATAAATCAAAAATAAAAATAAGTGGAAAAGGCGAGAGTGCGCGAGCACACAGGAGCAAAGACAAGCAGCGCAGCTTGATGCGTAGTAAAAAAAATAATAAATAGACAACTGGTCGACCTGATTAGAAATAAAAATCCAAAAGATTAGATAGACAAACAAACAAACACATAAATGTGGAGAGAAGGGCAGTGTGCGCAGGAGCAAAGGTAAACAGCAGACAGACCTGAATCCTTATCTTTACAAGGTCGACCTCAGAACTTTGTTCAGTTTGTCTCGGTGACGGATAATGGAAGGAAGGGCAGGCAACTGGTCGACTTCATTTAAATAAACAAATAAAAAATAAGATAAACTCTCAGGAATAGAAAAATAATAACAAAAAAATTGTAAAGTGGAGAAAGCGAGAGCGCGCGAATGCACTCAAGCAAACACAAACAGCACAGCACGATGCGTATTTTTTTTTAATTGACAAAATAAATCAAAAATAAAACATAAGTGGAAAAGGCGAGACTGCGCGAGCACACAGGAGCAAAGACAAGCAGTGCAGCTTGATGCGTAGTAAAAAAAATAATAAATAGACAACTGGTCGACCTCATTAGAAATAAAAACCCAAAAGATTAGATAGACAAACAAACAAACACATAAATGTGGAGAGAAGGGCAGTGCGCGCAGGAGCAAAGGTAAAGAGCAGACAGACCTGAATCCTTTTCTTTACAAGGTCGACCTCAGAACTTTGTTCAGTTTGTCTCGGTGACGGATAATGGAAGGAAGGGCAGGCAACTGGTCGACTTCATTTAAATAAGCAAATAAAAAATAAGATAAACTCTCAGGAATAGATAAATAATAACAAAAAATTGTAAAGAGGAGAAAGCGAGAGCGCGCTAATGCACTCAAGCAAACACAAACAGCACAGCACGATGCGTATTTTTTTTAAATTGACAAAATAAATCAAAAATAAATCAAAAATAAAAATAAGTGGAAAAGGCGAGAGTGCGCGAGCACACAGGAGCAAAGACAAGCAGCGCAGCTTGATGCGTAGTAAAAAAAATAATAAATAGACAACTGGTCGACCTGATTAGAAATAAAAATCCAAAAGATTAGATAGACAAACAAACAAACACATAAATGTGGAGAGAAGGGCAGTGTGCGCAGGAGCAAAGGTAAACAGCAGACAGACCTGAATCCTTATCTTTACAAGGTCGACCTCAGAACTTTGTTCAGTTTGTCTCGGTGACGGATAATGGAAGGAAGGGCAGGCAACTGGTCGACTTCATTTAAATAAACAAATAAAAAATAAGATAAACTCTCAGGAATAGAAAAATAATAACAAAAAAATTGTAAAGTGGAGAAAGCGAGAGCGCGCGAATGCACTCAAGCAAACACAAACAGCACAGCACGATGCGTATTTTTTTTTAAATTGACAAAATAAATCAAAAATAAATCAAAATAAAAATAAGTGGAAAAGGCGAGAGTGCGCGAGCACACAGGAGCAAAGACAAGCAGCGCAGCTTGATGCGTAGTAAAAAAATAATAAATAGACAACTGGTCGACCTCATTAGAAATAAAAACCCAAAAGATTAGATAGACAAACAAACAAACACATAAATGTGGAGAGAAGGGCAGTGCACGCAGGAGCAAAGGTAAACAGCAGACAGACCTGAATCCTTATCTTTACAAGGTCGACCTCAGAACTTTGTTCAGTTTGTCTCGGTGACGGATAATGGAAGGAAGGGCAGGCAACTGGTCGACTTCATTTAAATAAACAAATAAAAACTAAGATAAACTCTCAGGAATAGATAAATAATAACAAAAAAATTGTAAAGTGGAGAAAGCGAGAGCGCGCGAATGCACTCAAGCAAACACAAACAGCACAGCACGATGCGTATTTTTTTTTAAAATTGACAAAATAAATCAAAAATAAAAATAAGTGGAAAAGGCGAGAGTGCGCGAGCACACAGGAGCAAAGACAAGCAGCGCAGCTTGATGCGTAGTAAAAAAAATAATAAATAGACAACTGGTCGACCTCATTAGAAATAAAAACCCAAAGATTAGATAGACAAACAAACAAACACATAAATGTGGAGAGAAGGGCAGTGCGCGCAGGAGCAAAGGTAAACAGCAGACAGACCTGAATCCTTATCTTTACAAGGTCGACCTCAGAACTTTGTTCAGTTTGTCTCGGTGACGGATAATGGAAGGAAGGGCAGGCAACTGGTCGACTTCATTTAAATAAACAAATAAAAAATAAGATAAACTCTCAGGAATAGATAAATAATAACAAAAAATTGTAAAGTGGAGAAAGCGAGAATGCGGGAATGCACTCAAGCAAACACAAACAGCACAGCACGATGCGTATTTTCTTTTAAAATTGACAAAATAAATCAAAAATAAATCAAACATAAAAATAAGTGGAAAGGCGAGAGTGCGCGAGCACACAGGAGCAAAGACAAGCAGCGCAGCTTGTTGCGTAGTAAAAAAAATAATAAATAGACAACTGGTCGACCTCATTAGAAATAAAAACCCAAAAGATTAGATAGACAAACAAACAAACACATAAATGTGGAGAGAAGGGCAGTGCGCGCAGGAGCAAAGGTAAACAGCAGACAGACCTGAATCCTTATCTTTACAAGGTCGACCTCAGAACTTTGTTCAGTTTGTCTCGGTGACGGATAATGGAAGGAAGGGCAGGCAACTGGTCGACTTCATTTAAATAAACAAATAAAATATAAGATAAACTCTCAGGAATAGATAAATAATAACAAAAAAATTGTAAAGTGGAGAAAGCGAGAGCGCGCGAATGCACTCAAGCAAACACAAACAGCACAGCACGATGCGTATTTTTTTTAAATTGACAAAATAAATCCAAAATAAATCAAAAATAAAAATAAGTGGAAAAGGCTAGAGTGCGCGAGCACACAGGAGCAAAGACAAGCAGCGCAGCTTGATGCGTAGTAAAAAAAAATAATAAATAGACAACTGGTCGACCTCATTAGAAATAAAAACCGAAAAGATTAGATAGACAAACAAACACATAAATGTGGAGAGAAGGGCAGTGCGCGCAGGAGCAAAGGTAAAGAGCAGAC